>NC_052309.1:73758405-73933405 GCF_016432855.1 Salvelinus namaycush | reverse complement strand
CTCGGCTGCCTAGATCGTTCGGGTGCCCAGACGTGGAACAGCTGTAGGTAGCTTACTCATGCGGTAGACTACTAACATGATCACTGAGAGACTAACTAGCAGTTATAGGGCCTTGTGTGTAGTTAAAATGCAGATTGTTTTTTGCCCCAATGCAAAACTCAAGTGGGGAGTTATACATGCAGCTATATAGGCAGCATATCAAATACAAGCCAGACACAGACACGCAGTCCAATTAATGTTCCATTTTCATCATTATTGCAAACATTGGCTATAGCAGGAGGCAGACAGCAGGAGGAAGAGCAGGAGGCAGACAGGCAGTCAATGTAGTAGTGTTCTTTTCAGTAACTCTGGCTGATGGCTTCGATTCGGCGGAAACTACGTGGCAACACCCACGACTGCATGGCCAGGCACGACTACAACAACATCATTAAGTTTGCAGATGACACAACAGTGGTAGGCCTGATCACCGACAACGATGAGACAGCCTATAGGGAGGAGGTCAGAGACTTGGCCGGGTGGTGCTAGAACAACAACCTCTCCCTCAACGTGATCAAGACAAAGGAGATGATTGTGGACTACAGGAAAAGAAGGACCGAGCACGCCCCCATTCTCATCAACGGGGCTGCAGTGGAGCAGGTTGAGAGCTTCAAGTTCCTTGGCGTCCACATCCACCAACAAACTAACATGGTCCAAGCACACCAAGACGGTCGTGAAGAGGGCACGACAAAGCCTATTCCCCCTCGGGAAACTAAAAAGATTTGGCATGGGTCCTCAGATTCTCAAAAGTTTCTACAGCTGCAACATCGAGAGCATCCTGACTGGTTGCATCACTGCCTGGTACGGCAACTGCTCGGCCTCCGACCGCAAGGCACTACAGAGGGTAGTGCGTACGGCCCAGTACATCACTAAGCTGCCTGCCATCCAGGACCTCTACACCAGGCGGTGTCAGAGGAAGGCCCTAAAAATTGTCAAAGAGCCCAGCCACCCCAGTCATAGACTGTTCTCTCTACTACCACATGGCAAGCGGTACCAGAGTGCCAAGTCTAGGACAAAAATGCTGCTCAACAGTTTTTACCCCCAAGCCATAAGACTCCTGAACAGGTAATTAAATGGCTACCCCCCCCCCCCCCCCCCCCCCCCCCCCCCCCCCCCCCCCCCCCCCCCCCCCCAACCCCTATTTTACGCTGCTGCTACTCTCTGTTTATCATATATGCATAGTCACTTTAACCATATCTACATGTACATACTACCTCAATCAGCCCGACTAACGGGTGCCTGTATATAGCCTCGCTACTGTATATAGCCTCACTACTGTATATAGCCTCGCTACTGTTATTTTTCACTGTCTTTTTACTGTTGTTTTTATTTCTTTACCTACCCATTGTTCACCTAATACCTTTTTTGCACTGTTGGTTAGAGCCTGTAAGTAAGCATTTCACTGTAAGTTCTACACCTGTTGTATTCGGCGCACATGACAAATTAACTTTGATTTGATTTGAACTATAAAGATTAGCCTACATCACACAAAACGCAGATTGCTCCAATGCGATGTGTGGGGACTGCGTCCTGCTGGTGCAACTGCGTGTTTTTCCCCCCAGCTATTCAAAAATATGAGGCAGCGAGATCGGCTACATCTTGTTTCATAGGGTGAGTACAGAGAGAAACGTGAAGTGAGGTGGAGTGTGAGCAGCAGCTATTTGGACAACATGTGTGTGTAGAATAACGTGCAGATCCTGAGCTTTGATAAAGAGGTTTCCAGAAGGCCGGTGCAGGCAAGTGCAGGCCGGTGCAGGCAAGTGCAGGCCGGTGCAGGGGCCGAAAACTCAGTATTCGTAGCCACGGCCAAACTATAAAACCAGTACACGCAAACTCACAATAACACACACAGCTCACCACCAAACAGGCTAAAACCTCTCAATAATATGCCAGCCCCACCTGACCTAAGTTAAGATACAAATGACTAATGGACCAAGTACCTGGTCATTACACAGGTAATGGTGGTAAAATAAATATGGCAGAGAACTTATTGAGGGTGAACCAACCAAATCAATCTATTCCTAGAGTACAGTATGACTTTCTTCCTGTCAGTCTGTCAATGACAGATAGTCCACAATCCACCCTTCCATTCCCACCAGTAACTAAGGTGCACCAACTTCTTTATTCCATCGTTTGAATCTAATCAAGTTTCTTCCTAGTAGTGTGAGAGGACTTGTCCACACCTCAGCCTGCGGTTATCATCCCCAGTCAACCCTACAGACAGCCCTACCACCCGCTGCTTACAGTAGAGTTTCCACTGTTTCCCAAGGTGACACAACAACACAGACTACAGAGCCAACATTTCAACTGTTTACCAAACAAGCTGGCTTTACCCAACTGATGTTGGATTGTGTGTGTGTGTGTGTGGGTCTGGTAGTAGACCCAGTCATCTGCTGGTGTAAAGGAGTGTTGGACTGAGAGAAACATGTTAATATTAACAGACAAAGCCAATAAAGTGATGACCAAAACAGTGGAAAATCCAAGTCTATCGACAAGCTTAGTGTACAAACGATGGGTAGGCATGAGATTCTATCTGGCATTTATTCCTGTCTTTGTTTCTGAGTGAATTTGGAACAGAGAGACGGTGACAGACCTGTATGTGTGATATTACTCACTTGTGTGTGTATCTCATCCAGGATGTAGCGCACATACTGTTGACTCTGTAACTCCAAGAGCAGCTGAACCAGCACTGAACCAAGACACAGAGAGAGGGAGAGAGAGTGAGAGAGAGAGAGAGAGGGAGAGACTTATCATAGCATTATTCATGGGGCTCAATTGACACGGTTTTGAAAACAAATTGTGCATTTCACACTTTACCCTGGCACAGTGCACACAGTGATTTTGTTAGTGCTTCAACACAGTGGTCCTGTGGGGTTCCATAACCAGCAACACTCTAATTAACAATTCTGCTGAGGCACTCAACAACCCAGATCTCTCTTCAACCCAGACTATGAGAGCCAATGAACCTGGTCATGCTGTAGAATGTGGTGACATGAGGTACACGTTGAGACAATAGTACAAAGATATTATGATTTAGTCAGTAAAGAGTGAGCATTCTCAAGCGGCCGTGTGTATAATCAGGCCATTTAAGCTCTCCTCTTACCCCGTATGACCTGCTCCAGAGTGGCTGGGTCCTCTACTGTGTGAAGCATCCCTGTACGGAAAACAGAGTCAAATAAAGTCAGAGATAAAGCAAGGCTTTGTTTGATTGTGTGTGTGTGCGCGTGTGTATCTTTCTTACCCAGTAAAGATGCTGTGAAATGCAGACAGACCCTGTGGTCCTGTAGTAGCAGCTCCTTCAGAGCCCCAGGACAGCTCTTCAGGACCCCACTGATCCCTGACAGCGCCACAGACTTTCTCACAAACTATTGAAGGGCAAGAGATGTCATTATAATAATAATACATTTTATTTGCGCCTTTCAAGATACCCTGGACACTCACAGAGTAAAACAAATGATGGATCCATAGGGGTAGCCAAGTGCATATAAGGGTTGATGGCAGCTCATGTCATGTTAGTTGTTGTAGCAGAAACACCAATATGTGGTTAATAAAACATGTTCAATATTTAGATATCATACCGCAACGTTGTTGCTTTCCATCATCTCAATGACACAAGCGACGCAGATCATCAAGCCGCCCTGGTCCGGGTGACCCATGCCAACACGAACAGACCATTTTGGATCGTGCCTGAAGTGAATCTTTTCATAAATCACGTCTACACTCGTCATTTTACCCTCAAAATCAATGCAGACCAGAATGGTTTGTTTTATTGTGTAACTGATCATATTTCAATGTATCTAAAGTAAATGTATTGTAACCTACCTTCTTGCCTGTCCTACCGCGGTTGCTCGCTAACTTTAGCTTAGCTAGCTGACTGTCATCAGAGATAATTTGCTAGTTTTATTCAAACTGACAGATAATGGGTCAAAATGAATAGGTTAACGTTGTCTTAAATAACTAACTGCCGCTAAATAATGTTATTACAAACAATGCGATCAAGTCTAGCCAAGTAGCTAGAGGAGTCAGAGATTGAACCTTCTCTAAAGAAAGTCATGTAGCTAACTAGCTACTGATGTTCGCGGCAAAACTGTGACAGCAAGGCTCATTTCGGTCTCAACCAATGAAATCACTTCATTGATATTTGAACTAAAACAAGTCAAAGAAATAAATATATAAATAATAAAAAATAAATAATGGTTATATCTAACTCTAACCAATAAGTGTCTTATGCCCTTGATATATAGCCAACAGAAGCTCTGCATTCGATGGCCAGCCTGGTTTGAGGCAGGGAGAAAGTCTGCATATGCCACAGAAAAGGGTATCTTTATTTCAAGCCGAATTTGAACCTGCGATCAAAAACAAGTGCACTGCCTGTGGCAGTCTTGAGGCCAGGAATAAAATAGGTTTTTGGCCAACACAAGCCCACTGCACTGCTGGTGGCCTGTCATAATGGCAGGCTCAGCCGCACGTAACTCCCTGGACCAGAGCGAGTTAGTGATCTGAATTCTGTCAAGGTGTTGGAAGGGTGGGGGGAAGAGGGGGGTTGGACCTACAACAAAATCATAATCTCTAATTTGCTTTGATCTGAGTGCTCTGATCTGCACAGGCCAAGGTCTCAGAAGCTGGGGGTCTGCATTTCTTCAGATGTTCATATCATCATTCATCTTTATACCGTGGGCCGTGGGCTGTTGCTCTGAATCATGTCACAGTGTGTGTCTCAGTCTGTGTGATGCTCAGCTTCCTGTCGAAATGACAGACAAGACTGACGTTGCTTAGAGACACCATAGGTCTGTGACCACCAGCCAAAAAAGACTGAGTGACTAATGTGGAGGCAAAAATAAGAGACTTCAGAACGTAATACATGGATAGTTCTGTAGAACAGGTGCACAATAACATTTTATCATTGCATTAGCTACTTATTTCACATTTTGTAATAGGCTTACATTTGCCAATTAGGTTATTGATGCAAAGTAACTGACGAATCTATTAACATTAGCCTATTGATATGGAGCCACTACTTTATCTACCTTTATCTATCTAGCTGTATAATAATGTGAATTCTGAATTGGTCCGTGAATGTAAGCCTCAGCATGTGTGAATGAGAGAGAGACAAAGAGAGAGAGATGGGAGGGGTGCGAGGTACCAAATTGCATGTTGAGCGTCCGGAGCAGGTTCGCTTGACCGTGAGAAGTGAAAATTCATGAAAGTGGATTAACCGCACTGAGAGGGATGAGTGAATTCCGATTGCTATCGTAACTTTAGGATTAATTTATTGACTTTTAATTGACGCTTTCGTGGTGATTGTGGTGTAATATGTGACAAGGGGGAAGCAGGAGCTTACATCTACGGAAGGTATTGTCTTGTATACTTTTAATCTAACATATTTACCTGCCTAATAATTCATAATACAACACACAACCAGGTTGTTACAGAAGCCATACTATTCGAGTGGATTATTGCAATAGGGTATAAAATGTTCTTTATTTTTAAACTCATTTGTAATTTGACACTGTTTGTAAATTCGTTTGTATTCGATGTGCATGCTGAATATGATGTTGTGCATTCTATTCTAGTTGGACCATTTTCTAAACTTTCATTAACTCAAACAACTGTGTATTTATTACATTGGCATAACTGTTGCATTTGCGCTTTGGCTGCTGTCAGATGCTTGTGTAATGTTTCAGGAATGTTTTATTCATTATCTGTATGTATACCAAATCTTCCAACGTTTCCTTATTTGGTTCACGCAATTATTGCGTTTCTTTCGAGTAACAGCATCACTTCCTGGTGCCAGGTATGAGTCATAGGATATTTCTGTATAGATTTACTGTGAAACATTGCTTTGTCTGTTATCAAGTAAATGCTTAGGCCTACAAAAAAGCCACAACAGAATGGAATACATTTATAATAATTACATAATCTGCATACAAATATGTTAATGCTATTTCATTGAAGCATCAATATCAACTCAAATTTCTGAATGTCAATTCTTGTTTACATGAAGTCTTTTGGTCCAGTGATTGGCATCTGTTGGCACCTCCATACAGCATAGACACTAATCCCTTCACTCAACCAGTTTCACAGATACAGATCGGCACTTTCCATAAGAGATAAAATGCGCCATGAACAAACAATAGAACTGAATCTACCAATAACAGTGAGGAGGTCTGACCCTTATCTTTCCCCTATGCGTGAAAAGGCAGTGCAGGTGGTAAGAAGGAGTGAAGGATAGTTATGTCACAAGTGGGCATATAAAAGGTACAGAATGCCAGCTGGGGACACCAGGCGCCTTCGTGGCCACAGGAAAGTGCCACAGTACCAGTACAAGCTAAGGGAGTATTCACTTTCTCTAGGAGACACCACGTAGTTAGTCAGAACATGACCATACAGACATGAAGATTGAATGTGGCTTTCATTTCCATTAGAATGAGGGATGAGGGGAAATGGGTGAGGGAAAAGGAGTGATGACAGAGAGATGGAGTCAGGGCATCTCTTGCCAGGGATGTATTTTGTGTCTGAATAACACTATGATGTAGATGGAAGTAAGTGGAAAGCTGAGCAGTTGAAAAAAGGCAGGAGAGAGAGAGAGAGAGAGAGAGAGAGAGAGGAAGGAAGGATTGAAGAGAATGTAGTGACTGAGGAGAGAAAATAAAAGTGAAAGAGAGCATTTTGGTCAAAGCAACAAAAAGGTCTCAGGGGGCTTTCGGGAAGGAAAGTGGGCAGCTGGATTATGAAGACAGTGAACGCTTCAGGATACAATGCTGCTGGTTTTTCCTGTCTGAAAAGAGGTGAAGAAGAATAGACAATTATCCATCACTAATGTAAGACACGATAAAGGCAAATGTGAGGGCAGATAAATGGTTCTATGTGTATGACATGTTTGATCTCAGGAGCACTCAGTGTAATAGCTTTAACCGTGCACTCTGTAGACTTCCATTCCTCAGTTAATTAGATTGATGGTGAGATTGCTTTGTGCAGAGACTCCATTGAGTAGGAAGAAAAGCCACAAGGCATTCGACTAGAAAGTGGGAACAAAGGGGAGAAGAGTGAGATATTCTAACTTCTGTGAGACATTTTCCATCTGCTCTGCTCAGGCATTGTAACTTTTATCCACTTATCCACCCACACGCAGTGCTGCTCAACTCAACCCAGGCTCCCCTAAGTAGTGATACATTTCTGCAACCTTTTACCAGCTGGTAAGATGACAGTAAGACTGACTTTGTTCTGTTTTTTTTTTTTTTTATCTATTTTTCCCTTCCTCATCTTATTCCTACTGTATCACTCCATTCTAGTCCTCTAATGCACCTCTTCCTGTTTCACACCCCCTTCATCCTCCCTTCTTCCCCCTCTCCCTCCCCCGTGTACCATTCCTCTTTTCCCTCTGTCTTTCTGTGACCATCACCATCATCCATCCACCTTCTTCTCTTTTGTTCCAATCTCGTTCCCTGTAACTCCTGTATCCTGCTGTGCACACTCTCTACCAATTGTGTGTGTGCCATCTATTGTATGTCTGTGTCGGTGAAAAACCCGCCACAGCGGCGGCGCTCTCTGGGTCCCGTTTTGCCTAAACGCATCTACAGAAACCTGTCGGTCAGGCTGAGGGGCGGAGAGTCCTCTTTTGCCGGGGAGACAGACATGCCGAAATATCCATGCAAGGCCACTCACACAGTAAGACATCCTGAGAGAAAGTGAATTTTGCATCCATTTTGGGTGTTTTATCTTTGAGAATTGTTGTTCCATACTATCATCTAAAGTAACATTTTCTTCCTGCATTTTTCTGCCATGCCCATGACATTGTACCCTCTTACCCTGTATCCCTCCATGTGCCTGTTTCTCACTCAATCCCCCTCTCCTTCCCCTGTGTTAGTATAAGAACATGTGGGAGGCAGTGGAGAATGAGGACACCCTGGCGGTGCAGAGCCTGCTATTCAGGGACAGAGTGTGTGGCGGAGGAGGAGGACAGGATAAAGAGAAGAAAGAGAAGGACTGGGAAAGAGAGAGGGAGAAAGGTGTAAACAGAGTGAGTGAGCAGGGCCTGGTACCTCTGGACGTGGCTGCTCTAACCCAGAACTCCCCTCTGCTGCACGTGTTGACAAAGGCAGGAGCCAGACACAACCCCGTCTGTGAGTCTTACACAGTGACGTAGATTGAATCAGTGCAATCAAGAGATGGTCAAGAAACAGTTGTACACATTTCACACAAACAATGGATCATCCAGTACATTAAGACATTATTATTTTGGGGGTAGTGACTACTAGTGAGTGATGTTTAAATGTTATGTTTACAGATATAATTCCTGTCACCCTTTCCCTCTATCTTGTTCCCACACTGTGTTAACAATGCTAAACCTTTATATTATCTCTCCCTCCCACTCTCTATTCTCTCCCTCCCTCCCTCCCTCCCTCCCTCCCTCCCTCCCTCCCTCCCTCCCTCCCTCCCTCCCTCTCAGTGTGTCTTCCAGCGGAGTGGTTGTGCAAGCTGGATGCCCTGGTGATGTTGGCCGACAGGCAGGTGGAGGACAGGAGTGAGGAGTTACTGGGTGGAGCAGGGGCGGGGCCACATGTGCAGACCGACATACAGAGGCAGCTCCACCTCTGGACTCTGCGGCGGCAGCTGTACTGCAGGATGAGGGAGAGCTTCCACCGCACAGGTCAGAGGCTAGGGGTCAGGGGTGATGAAGGACAAATATGATGCACTCAAACCAGTCTCATTGATTCGTTTATGTTATGTACTTTTTGCTCCATGTCTGTGTTTACTGTCGGCGTGTCTCTCCATCTCTCTGTGTCCTCTAGACCTCCCTGGCCCTCCAAGTGGTGTGTCACTGTTTGTGACCAGTGCCTCTTCCCTGTTTGTGTCCATTCGAGAGCCAACCGGTATCGCCACTGGATTGATCACACGCTACAGAGGTGGGGTTCTACTACTCCATCTCTAATCACTATTGCAATTACCACTCAGTCCTCAATATCATAGATACATCCGTGTCTCTCTTCCTGTCACCTCCTACAGTGGAATGGAGCACCTCTGCCAACTTCAAGAGCATACTTGGCTCAGCCCAGGTGATCGACACTAAGACCTCAGTCCACAGCATCACAGGACTCACGACAGTAAGACACACACGACCCCGGTCACATCTCCTGAACCAGAACACCCTGAGGCTAGGAGGCACTCAACCTCAACTGTCTCAGTTACCTGCAGAAATGAACAACTACGATGTAAAGTTATTTGCCCTGGTCTGCCTGTTCGTAAGGTTAAGTCATGATGATAATGTATTGGTCTCTTAGGGAATGCACTACTTTGTGAGAGTGACCGCCTACAACGTGAAGGGATGGGGCCCGGCTCAGAGCTCCAGCCCAGTCAGTGCTGCCCCCTCCAGTGAGTAAATGGAACTGCAGACAGACAAAAGAGCTTTCTGATATTCTATATTATCATCAATGCTCTGTGTAGACGTTGCCCCTAATCACAGATCAAGAATCATCTCCCCAAATACCAACCTTCGCCATTTGAAGAAAACAGCTGACCTTGGATCATATGACTCCACAATGAATATCAGTGAACACGGGTGGCCTGTGTCTCCCTCTGCAGGCTGGAGGGAGTGTATGGGAGTGAAAACTCCAAGCAGGAACAAGGAGGCTCTAGCCAGGAGACTGTTGGAGCAGACCAGAGAGCCACACTACAAGGGATACTGTATAGGTAGTGTACTTCTTGAACCATAACGTAGATACAGCATCTCAGTTCCGCCTCTCATACAAGGGGAATGAATATACTATTCAAATGATTTGTGTAAGATAAACATCCGTATACATTCAATACCTGTATAATACATGAGAAAGTAAACAGTATCAGTCACTCAAAATAATACTCTGGCTCTTTCACATGGTCCTCCATGTCTGAATGTCTCATTCCTTTGTCCTGTGGCCCATAGAGAGCTCCAAGCCCCAGAGCCCCAGTAAGCGCCTCTCTATGTCTCGCAGCCTGAAGCTGCTCTTCCAGTCAGCCACCAAGTTTGTCCGTCTCCTACAGAGGTGAGATAGCAATGCTCCTCACCCAACAACTCTGTATCTCTGCCACTAACATCTCCCATGGTTACATTTAGAGAAAGATCCCACGCTGTCTCTGTTCCCTCAGTACATCCCCTACTCTTCAAACAAGTGTTTCAGTCCCTTTCTGCCCTCCCTTTATTGCACCTATCTCTCTATTCATTTTTTTCTGTCTTCCCTCGTTAGGATGAACCTCATCTGTTCTTCCTTTTTGTCTCATTGTTAGGGGTGTATACCTGGCAACTGTGTTCTACAGAAAGGAAAACATCCTGGTCACAGCAGATGACCAGCTCCCATTGGTGGAGATCCAGTGCTGCTCCACCTCCATCTCTCAGGACTTCCTTTGGTTTGCCAAGGTTAGCTGTC
This sequence comes from Salvelinus namaycush, assembly GCF_016432855.1. Taxonomy (NCBI): domain Eukaryota; kingdom Metazoa; phylum Chordata; class Actinopteri; order Salmoniformes; family Salmonidae; genus Salvelinus; species Salvelinus namaycush. The sequence goes on along the minus strand of NC_052309.1, from coordinate 73,922,966 downwards.
AATCTAATTTAATACATTGGTAGGCATACCTGTGTGAAATATATGTTCCAAATTTACATAGTCTATTTTCTATCTTTCTATCCCTCTCTCTTTTTCTTACAGTTGTCCTGTGCGTGGCAACAGGTGCCCTGGCTCCAGCAGGCCCTCTCCTCTGCTCTCTCCTCCTCTTCATCACTACTTCAGAACAGGCACAATATCTTGCAGGCTGTAGCACAACTACAGGTGAAAAAAAGGATAATGTACACTGATAGGTCACTGTACATGGCCTTCTCATCAATAAAGCACCTAGCAAAGATGAAGAGACAACATTTTCTGTGAGCTTTCTCTTCCACTGCCTGTTTCTCGTTGACTTTCCGTTTCACTCTTTATTTTTATTCTAATATTTCATACTTTTCTCCCTCTCTCCTTCCCTGCCTCTCTCTGCAGTCCTCTCTGGGAACAGTAGACTTGGGGCAGGTGTACTATGAGCCTCTGAAGGACAAGCAGGGTAATGTCCTGCTGGTGACAGTGAAGGATTGTGCGGCCCACACAAAACCCCCGGACGTCCCTCTCCACTGGGTCCCCCTGGCCTGGCTGGAGAAGAACCGGAGCAGGACCCCTCTACTCCCAGAGCCTACTGCCATGGACACCCTCACAGAGCAGCTCAAGGTGACCCTTCCTGGCTGGGACACTGTGTGTTCGTGTTTATATACAGTAGTAGGGCTTCTTATTGTGCTAATACAACAATGCTTTTCTCTGTGTCCCTCACCAGGAGAAGCTGTCCTACCACAGACACAGTGTCCAGTGGGCCCAGTCTGGCCTGTACGTGGGCATCTTGAAGCTGTGCAGCACAGTGGAGCAGATCAGGGTTCTAGTGCCCCAGAGGCTGCCCAACCTGCTATGCCACGCCAGAGTACGCCACAATCCCCATGTGTCCCGGTAACACAGCTAACATACTACCACTGAGCTTACCACTGAGTTCAGTATGCACTACCACGTACAGACTGACTTTTAAACTGTTCTGACCTGGTATAGCTGATGATGAAATGGTATACTGTATAATACTTAGAATGACGTGTGTCCTCAGTGTTTGTCTAGTGTTTTTAAGGATTACTGACTGGTCAGATGAGATCATTGCTAAGGATAGTTCCTTGTGATGTGTCTTGGGCTGCATTTTTGTTTTAGCGATGAATGGGCGTGGTTACAAAGCCACAACATGTTAACAGCCAATGAGGACACAGAGAATGAGGATGAGACCTCGATGGACAGCTCTGGGCTGGGGGACTTTGTGAGGTCACTCAGGGCCGCTGTCACTCTCTTGTTGACAAAGCTCAACATCCCCCTCTACAGGGTAACCATGGTTTCACTTACTCTCCAACTCACATGCTTTTCAATCTCATTTAAATGATATACGGTATCATGTGATACACCTCTCTTACCTCCTCTTGTTTTCTCTCTCTATTCTTTTCTTTTTGCTTTTTCTCTCTCTCGATATTCTTCACCTCTTGTCCTCATCCTCTGATCATCACTTCTTTCACCCTGCTCTCCTCTCCTACAGGCATATCAGTACGGTGTGTACACTCGGGAGCTGCTGCAGTTTGGGGATAAGATGTCCATGCTACTCCTGCTGCCCCCCAGTGAAGACTTCAGTTCTAGCTACTGGCCCCTAGTGGGCACCAAGGAGCCAGGCCTCACAATGCCACTGCAGATCTTTGAACTGGGTATGTATTGGTGCCAGGGTTGGGTTTAAGTTTCAAGTATTTATTGTCACGCGCACAAGTACAGTGAAATGCCTTTCTTGTTTGCTCTTTCCCAACAATGCAGTAATCAATATCAGTAGTACTATAAAAAAGTTATAAAAAGTGAAGTAGAACAAAAACACAGAAATAGAAATAAGAAGAATATGAGAAAGTAAGTAAGCTATATACAGGATCAGTTCCAGGGTCAGTGCCAATACCTTATTTACAATGTGCAGGGATACTGGAGTGGGAGGGTTAGATATGTATAGGGGTAAGGTGACTAGGCATCGGGATATATGATAAACAGAGTAGCAGCAGTGTATTTAATGATTGTATGTGACTGTGTGTGCGTGTGTGTAGAGTTAGTATGAATGTATGTGCGTGTTATGTGTGTGTGTGCTTGCCTTGCGGAAGTAGAGAGAACAGTCTATGGGGTGGCTGGAGTCTTTAACAATTTTCTGGGCCTTCCTTTCACACCGCCTGATATAGAGGTCCTGGGTGGCAGGGAGCTCAGCCCCAGTGATGTTCTGGGCTGTCCACACCACCCTTTGTAGTGCCATTTGATCGAGGTCAGTGCAGTTGCCGTACCAAGCAGTGATGCAGCCAGTCAAGATGCTCTCAATGGTGCAGTTGTAGAACTTTTTGATGATTTCAACCTCCTGAGGAGCAAGAGGCTCTGTCGTATCTTTTTCACGACTGTTTGTGTGTGTGTGGACCATTTTAAGTCCTTAGTGATTTGGACACCGGGGAACTTAAAGATCTCGACCTGCTACACTGCAGCCCTGTCTCGATGTGGATGAGGCCGTGCTCGCCCCCCGTTTCCTGTAGTCCACGATTAGCTCCTTGGTCTTATTGACATTGAGGGAAAGGTTCATGGACAACATAGAGAATATAAGACGTGTCATGCCATTTATGTTTTTGCTCAGAGTAAACTGTCAGTGGTGGTGAGCTTAGATTTTTCTCTTTATTTTCTGTCTAATCCACACGTCTCACAGTGCACTTCTGGACGTACGAGCAAGACTTCCTGTCTCAGTATTGTCAGGTCTGGGTTCGGTTGGAGCTGGACGCCCATCTGTCCCAGCAGGCTTTGCGAGAAGCTCTGGACACGAAGGAGGTGCAGGAGGCCAGAGACCGCGTTGGTCACATCACTCAGCTCTCACAGGTAGACTACCCATAGAGAGTAATGAAATAGATATCAAAGGAGGACAGTATGTGTGTATGAGAGGGAATGAGCCCCCTTGCCTCTCTGTCCCTTTGCTCTGTTTAGAGTCTTGAGGTGGTGTGGCGTGAGGCCCGGTGGATCATGGATGTCCTGCAGTGTGTCCGCTCTAAACAGTGGGTGGGGGCGGTGCCTCTGGGCCTGGTCATGGGAGGAGACCCACCTGCCTGCCCAGACGATGAGGAGGATGACAGGCCTACCACCAGAGTCTGGCCCCAGCGCATACTCTCTCAAAAGAAAATATCAGGTGACTTGTTAATGTAGTAGATATAGTAAATTCATTATTCACTGTCTTTGATTGGAGCATTAGAAAGCAGGCAGGGGTGAGAAGTTTGATATTCAGTCACTTCCTTTGTTTGTTTGATGTAACTAACTCTCCTTTCTGTTGGCCCTCTCCTCCCACTGCCTCTAGAGAGCATTACCTGTACTGTTACAGACGTTGGTGTCAGCAGTGGGATCTCTGAGCCAATATGTATCCCGGGGGTCCATGAAAAGGCTGTGGGTTTAATTGAGGGGGCTAGCAAAGGGGGGTACCCCGTGGACCTCAGTGCCCAACAGCCTGTTGTGGCGTTCAACAGCCTGGACCAGTCAGGAATTGGATTTGACAGTGTGGCCCAATCAGAAGTGGTATATCATAACATTATGGCCCAATCAGAAGTGGCAGATCATGACATTGTGAACCTGCCAGCTGCCTACAGTGGAGAACTGGAGTATCCTCACAGTTTTGTCAGTGATGTGATCCCGCCTCTACCAGATCTGGACATCATCTTCCCCACACTGAGTCTGATAGATGAAGAGAGGGAGGAGGACCCTGTACCTAGGAGGATGGATATGCTTGACAGTTTAAGTCTTGGAGTCGGTGAAAGCGAGGCTTTCTTTGGACTAAACTCTGACTTGATGAGTGGACCTAAGGGTTGCTCTCTCTCTGATGTGCATCATGATACAAACTCACTGACAGCAGGCCTTAGTTTAGGAGACAGAACCTGTGGAGATACACTGTTCTCAGGTCATTTAGATGGGCTGGCCACATCTGCCCCTCTTCCCATTGTGAGGACCACACCTGCCCAGAGATGTGATTTACCTACAGAGAATACTATGATACATGCTGGCAACAGGGGGAGCAGCATGCCAGCCAGGAGCCAGGTTGAGTGGGTGAACTCCTCTAACCAGGCATCCTGATGTATCCAGGAATTATTATAACTCAACGTTACACCAAAATACATTGTACTTAATCATCGTGCCTCTCGAAGAATTTGACAACCAATTCTCAACAAATTCTTAATATACTTTCAGTGCCTTTAAGCGTTTGTGGCAAACGGTGGGATATTCATGGTTGTTTTCTCATCACATTATCTTACTCTCTGTAGTTGTTCCAGTGGTGATATAAAGGGCCTGTCTCCAAGAGACCTGCTAGACATGTTCTGTGCTTCTGTACGCGAGATGTCTCCCTGTTGCAACTTGTATTAAACTGAATTGATTTATGATTGTCTATATCCAACAACTGCTATTCTCTTTTGTTCAATGTAAAATACTCTTTACCGTATTGTACTCTATTAACCTGTTGCACTTTTGTCCTTATAACACACAACTAGCTAGTCTACAGTAAAATCCGTTGAATGGTTTATCTTTATGAAATTACCAAATCAAATATTTTCAGCTATATTTGTGTTGTTCCACATTATATTTCTAAGACAAAAGTTAGTTATCTTTTTTTACATTTTCCTTTTCAGAAACGTGTGTGTATTTGAGAAGGTTACACAGGCCAACTGGGTATTAAGGTGAAGATATGTGTGAGGATATCAATTCAAAATGCCAATATTAAAGATCCAATGCAGCCATTTTTATCTCAATATCAAATCATTTCTGGGTAACAATTAAGTACCTTACTGTGATTTTTTTTTTCAATTAAAATAGTCAAAAAATAAACAAAAATAGCTTTTTAACGAAGAGCAATTTCTCAAGCAAGAATTTTGCTCGGACTGTCTGGGAGTGGTCTGAGTGGGAAGAGGAAAAAGGAAAATAAGATGTTATTGGCAGAGATGTTTGGAACTCTCTTTCTTATTGGTCTATTAACTAATTTAACACACAATGATGTCAACATGGAAGGCCAAAACTCCATCCCACCAAAACAGGCAGAAATTTCAGGCGATCTTTTCAAACAACTCAGTGCATCGTCATACTTTTCACAGTATAATTCCAATGTCACCATGTGGAAATATACACTCAGTGCTCAGTTTATTAGGTACACCCATCTAGTACTGGGTCGGACCCCCCTTTGCTTCCAAAAAAGTCTGAATTCGTTGGGGCATGGAAACGTTGCTCTATTGGTATCATGGGACCTAACGTGTTCCAGGAAAACATTCCCCACACCATTACACCAATGGTGTATGGCATCAGGCACGATGGTGCCATGGACTTATGCTGCTTATGCCAAATCCTGACTCTGCCATCAGCATGACTGTCCAGTGTTGTTGATCGTGTGCTCACTGGAACCTCTTCCTCTTATTTTTAGCTGATAGGAGTGGAACCCCGTGTGGTCGTCTGCTGCAATAGCCCATCCGTGTCAAGGGCCGACGAGTTGTGCCTTCCGAGATGTCGTTCTGCACACCACTGTTGTACTGCGCCATTATTTGTCTGTTTGTGGACTGCCTGTTAGGTTGCACGATTCTTGCCATTCTCCTTCGATCTCTCTCATCAACGAGCTGTTTTCGCCCACAGGACTGCCGCTGACCGCATGTTATTTTTGTTGCACCATTCTCGGTAAACCCTAGACACTGTTGTGTGTGAAAAGCCCAGGAGGCCGGCGGTTTCTGAGATACTTGATCCGGCGCGCCTGGCACCGACAATCATACGACGCTCAAAATCGCTTAGGTCACTGGTTTTGCCCATTCTAACGTTCAATCGAACAATAACTGGATGCCTTGATGCCTGTCTGCCTGCTTTATATAACAAGCCACAGCCACATGACTCACTGTCTGTATGAGCTAACAATTTTCGTGAACAGGGTGCAAACTGGCCACTGAGTGTATATAAAACACAGGTAAATCATATTTTTGACTGCACTGGGCCTTTAAGTAGGGTGAATTCAGAGTAAGTGGAACAGTTTTTGTCTCATGTAACCTCTTTCGGCATCTATCCAACATGTTAACCCAACACTATCCAACATATTAGCCCAACACATGATACATGTCTAAAATCCTCAAGACCTTGCCTAATCACACAAAAAAACTAATGTTGATGTCATATTCACAGGAGGCATGACACACCCATTTGTGTGCACTGAGTCAAAACAATTTTTTCAGTTCGCATTTGGCAACCTGGGACAGCAGGTTAGAAAAACTGGGACACCATTATTATAGTCCTAATTGTACCCCAATGACAATTCAATAAAACTTTGTGTGATTATTTTAAGAAACATCTGAGGATTTCAGAAATGTATCATGTGTTAGGCTGCTGCTACTTGCTGTTTATTATCTATGCATAGTTACTTTACCCCTACCTACATGTACAAATTACCTCAACTAACCTGTGCCCCGCACACTGACTCGGTACTGGCATATAGCCTCGTTATTGTTATTTTATTTTATTGTATTACTTTTTATTTTATTTTTTACTTTGGTTTATTTAGTAAATATTTTCTTAACTCTATTTCTTGAACTCCATTGTTGGTTAGAGCCTGTAAGTAAGCATTTCACGGTAAGGTCTACCTACACCTGTTGTATTCGGCGCATGTGACAAATACAATTTGATTTGATTTGATTTATGGTTGGTAAAGTGGGACTAAAGAAAATACTGAATTACAACCTTTAAAGATAATATTGGCAACTTTTTATGTATTATGATCTACCAGTACATAGTATGCACTAGTGGTGTGCGGGTCAGCTGTTTGTTCACCCACACCCACCCACAATTGTTAATATAAACCCATCCCCAACCGCAGGACTATACACTGAGTATACAAAACATTAAGAACACCTGCTCTTTCCATGACATACTGACCAGGTGAATCCAGGTGAAAGCTATGATCCCTTATTGATGATTGATGTCACTTGTTAAATCCACTTCAATCAGTGTAGGTGAAGGGGAGGAGACAGGTTACAGAAGGATTTTTAAGCCTTGAGACAATTAAGACATGAATTGTGTATTTGTGCCATTCAGAGGGGAATGGGAAAGTCAAAAAATGTAAGTGCCTTTGAACTGGGTAGGGTAATAGGTGCCAGGTGCACCGGTTTGGGTCAAGAACTGCAACCCTGCTGGTTTTTAATGCTCAGCAGTTTCCCTTGTGTGTCAAGAAGGGTCCACCATCCAAAGGACATCCAGCCAACTTAACACAACTTTGGGAAGCATTGGAGACAACATGGGCCAGCATCCCTGTGGAACGCTTTCAACCCCTTGTAGAGTCCATGCCCCAATGAATTGAGGCTGTTCTGAGGTAGGCCAACAGTTCCCTTAAAGTGCCATAGGCCTATTTGAAGTCCTCATCTTGTGACTGTCGAATTGTTTAGTGCCTCACAATCATTACACACAACATAGCCGGCACTGGTATCATCCTCTTTTACCACTTCACTAAATCTTTACAAAAGGTTACTTTTCTGGCTCTCCCTTCTCTTTATTTTCAACTCTCCATTTCACAGCTTTTATTTTATTATATTAAACTCTGACATTGTCCTTTTTGCCTCCATGGATCGACTTTAAAATGTGCTGCCTGTTCCCAAAAGCACTTGGCGATTGGCGTGTAGGCTATTGGGCGCGTGTACTGTTAGGCCCTAAAACTTCAATGTAGCCTATAGATATAAATAGCAAAATAATTATACATTTATGGATTTTATAAGGTACTGTTTTCTCTTTATTCAAACCGCCTAAATCTGCCCGCCTTACAGATATAACCTCGGGGACGGCGGGTTATTTTTTTTCTTTTGTAAAAGTTTTATTGTTGCATTTCCTTTAAAACAGCTCATATATTTTTGCACACAATTTTATACACATTAAAATGGCATAAAAGCATAAAACACAGAATTTGAATATTACATTTAAATTAGTTAAAAGTACATGTTGTTTAAAACAATAGAAACAACCATGAATAAAAGTACTTTTTCTTGTAAAAAACATCCAACTCTGTAAAAGCCATTTAAAATGTGTACAAATTATTTAACAAAGGTAAAACATTTTTAAGACATGAAAAACATGTTAAAAAGTCACTTTGTTAAAAGACTGTCTTCAGTCCTTTGTACAGGAACGGGGTGAGTCCTTATCAAACTCGCCTCCTCAATTACTGTCCTGTCCGTCGGGGCCCAGAGGAAATCCCTCCCCTAGGCGCATCGCCCTAGGCGCCGCAGCGCTGTCAGGCCGTGGCCGCCGGGACCTTGGGTGTTGTGTGGGACCATTCGCCTGGGGTCGAGGCCCCCTTTCTTCTGTACCACCCCAGGGCTTTCGTGACTACCATGGCCACGGCCTGGGGGGTGGTCTCTACTCGCTTCGCTACCAGCAGGTTGCGGGAGGACCACAGTGCAGCCTTCAGACACGTGAGGGTGGGCCAGAGCTTAGTGAAGGCCTTCGGCCCACCCCATACAGCACGAGCTGGGGCATTAGGTCCTCCACTGCTGGCAGACACGGGGAGATCAAGGTGCCTTCTTTCTTCCAATAGGTCCCTAGCGGCTCTGCACTCCCAGAGCAAGTGCCCCACCGACTCATCTTGGCCGCAGCCTGGTCGGAGGCACGCGAGTGTCCTCGCCATGCCCCGGGAGTGCATAACGGCCCTGACCGGGAGAATCTCATGGGCGACCATCCAGGACAGGTCCCGGTGTCGGTTCAGCAGGGCAGGATGGGCCATGTTGCGCCAAACCGATGTGGGCTCGCCTGTAGCAAGCCCGCGCACTGGACAAACAGGTTCCCGCTCCTGCACAAGAGAGAGAAGAGAGCAGTGTTTAGTTAAAACTGTGACTGCCTCTTTTTCCAGTATAAAATGTCTTAAAAACGTTTAGAGCTGGACGTGGTGTGTGGGGAGCAGGAAAGAGGCTGGGGCTCGCAGGTCGACCGGGATCAGCCTCAAGGTTCTGAGGTAAGATCCCAGCCAGAACCGTGCGAGGGCCTGGGTCTTGTTGTTGACCGGGGAGGTGGCAAGAGTGAGATATAACGCTGTATAGCGGCTGCCCAGGAACAAGTAGAGGTCAGGCAAGCCTTTCCCCCCCTTGGACCTGGGTCTCTTGACCACCTCCCTCTTCGGCCTCTCCCACATGCTTCCCCACAGGAAGTGAAACAGCATCCGTTCCAGAGCTAAAAGTTGTTCGTGGGGGCATAAAAACAGAACTGATTAATAACAGCACAGCTAAAATCACAGCTTTAAAGATTAAAACCTTGCCCTCACAAGTCAGCTGTCGAAGTCCCCAAAAACCCAGTCTCTGTCGTACAGTCCCCAGGATCCCACTCCAGTTGCCGCTTCCTCCTCCCTCCCGGTCAAACTTTACCCCCTGTACCCTTATGTCAGTCATTTTAACTGTCAGTGGTAGTCTGGTCAAGTCTGGGTCTGCCCATGGTACGAAAAACTGGGCTTCTGTCTTGTCTCTGTTCAGTCAGTCCTGTCCAGGGTCCTGTTGACAGATAAAAGTTCGGTGCATAAAATGTTGGGGAAGGCGGGTTAGTCAACCACAGGAGGGGGGTGGCACCTTGATTGGGGAGGGCGGGCTCTGGGTAATGGCTGGAGAGGAATAGTTGGAAGGGTATCAAACACATGGTTTCTATGTGTTTGATGCATTTCCATTTGTTCCGTTATCCGCGAAGTACTAATATGCATATTTACAGTTTGGCACAGTGCAACTATTTATGACATGTTTATAACCTTAACATCAAAGCAAAAACTAAGTTATGTCACTGATCTTACCTTGTGCTTTTTGGGGGGGGGGGGGGGGGGGGGGGGCTGTTTAAAGCTTGCTCTGCCCTCCACTATGATCTCACATAAATTCAGTGATGTGATTTCGATCATTTGGTTTCTCTGCAAGTGCCTAGTAATAATAGTTTAGTAATAATAGTTTTGTCAGACCAAGAAATAAACACGTCAGGACAAAGCTGTCCCAGTTTATATGACGTCCCACACTTTCCGAATTCACCCTATATGCGAATAACAAAATGTAAGCATGAACAGCAAGTTGACAGTGTAGGATCAAAGAACTGATCACAGGTTGGCTTACAGTGTCAGTTAGTCAAAGCAGACTGGTCGCGTGTGCGCATTATCACAATGACATCATGGTCTGACTCTGCAGCATTGCATCGTAGATACGGCATGTAAACGGGTGAAAAGAAAAAGGACATGGACACAAATATATTTCATTTCTCAATAAAAAAGAACATCATAAGAATGAGGAAGCGCTGGTAATATATGCAAGTAACGCAACCGAAGACAAAACCCTCTTATTTCAGTGCATATTAGGTATTCCACGGATAATCCATAGTTGCAGCCGTTTTCGCCATGGCTAACTCATGTGGGACAGTGGAGATGGCGTCATTGGAATGTGCTGCCTCGAATCTGGGTGAGAGACTATTGAAACAGTAATATCCTACTGTCGTTGTTGCTAGCAGGTAGATTTTCCATTGCGCATCAAAAAATATGGCATTTGTATAGCATTTTTTTAACAGCTTCCACCGAAAATAAACAGCAGCACTCAGAAATCTGTAATGTAGGCTAACTACATTTCTCAGCCCCCAACCATTATAAATATAATCGACCTACATATTATATGGGTGATAATAGGAAAACAGTAGGCCTATGTCAGATAGTAATTTCAAGGTAGGTTACACTTTTAGATTGGTTAGGTCAGTATAAATTACTGTAATTTGTGTCACAGCATGTGAAGCATCACCGGAGCCTGACAGTGAGGCGCTGAGGATGGTACTGGTGGGGAAGACAGGCGCAGGGAGAAGCTCTTCTGGTAACACCATCCTAGGGAGGCAGGCATTCCGGGTGGACATCTCTTCATGTTCTGTAACTGGTCAGTGTGACAGACAGAGTGGAGTTGTGGCTGGGAGGAACCTCACTGTGGTCGACACCCCAGGGTTCTTCGACACGCGCCTCTCCCCTCAGGAGGTGACAGCTGAGGCAGGCCGCTGTGTGGTGCTGTCTGCCCCTGGCCCCCACTCCTTCCTGGTGACCCTTCAGCCTGGCAGGTTCACTCAGGAGGAGCGGGATGCCCTGGAGTGGGTCAAGGCCACTTTTGGACCAGGAGCCCTCAGATACACAGTAGTACTGTTCACCTGGGGTGACCAGCTTCAGGGGAAAAGCATGGAAGACTTCCTGAAGGAGAGCCAGGAGCTCCAGGAGTTTGTGAGTAGATGTCAGGGGGGCTACCATGTCTTTAACAACAGCAACAAGATAACAGACTGCACTCAGGTCACAGAGCTCCTGGAGAAGATAGACAAGATGGTGACACAGAACGGAGGTGGCTTCTACACCAACGAGATGTACCAGGACGCAGAGAGAGCCATCAGAGAAGTGCAGGAAGGAATTCTGGGAGGGAGAAGGATGACTCCATTGAAGCAGGAGGAGGATGGGGTGAAGACAGGGCCAGAGCCTCAGGGACCAGAGGCAGAGAGAATGAGAAGGAGGGAAGAGGAGGAGAGGAGAAGAGAGGAAGAGGCAGCCAGAAAGAAGGCAGAGAAGTTGTTCTGGTGTGAGCTGGTGTCTGCCTTGGGGAAGGGGGCAGCAGAGGGAGCTGGAGTAACAAGCAAAGGGAAAGGGAAAGCAGTGAAAAAGGTTAAGGCTATAGAGAGGGCAGCAGCTTTGGCTACCACACCGCTGTCAATCACATCAGCTGCCAAAGTGGTGGGAGGAGCTGTGAGAGAGGGAAGTAAAGTGCTTTACAAACACCGCAAAACTCTCCTACACTGACGGGGACTTTTAATATCCACTATTATTCACTGTATGGTGCTGGGTTATCAGGTAGAAGATGAGGGTCTTAAATAACCCGTATATTTTTTCTGTCTCTGAAGTGCAAATTAGTTTTTACACACTTATTTATCACTCAAATCTGTTCTTTGAAAAATCATCACAATGACGTCATAAGGCAGGCTTGCTAAAGAGCGCAGATGCACTTTCTTCCATTGTCAGTCATAGTTGAAGCTATTATTGCACTAACACATGGAGGTAAATGATCAGAAAGTCAATAAGAGTTGATAGAATGCAAATGCAGTGTAATACCACTGTAATGGAACTGCAACCATCATCCTTAATAGAAGGCCAGCCCTGACAGTTGAGGAAGTGATTCTGTTTGTCCAGGTTGTCATAGTGCCAAGTAAAGTGTGCTGTGAATTTTTGAATGGTGTGAATCGCTAGTGTGAGTATGCAGGAGTAAACATCCTGGTGTGATGAAACACAATTTAAAGTAATCAACACGAAGAACCTGATGAACCAGTAAATATACCTTTTACTGACCTGATTTACAAATGATGAAGGTTCTTTGTATTAAAATGTTGATCATTACAACATGGGCACCACAGTTGTAAAAGTTTGGCACACATATACAAATCTAGTAGTACCAAGATACCTAGTGTAAGTACCTTTCCATTTTGTTGAAGCGTTAATCTGCCTTTGCCATTGTAATCCTGGTCCCAAAATTTTGTCAATAAATGTTGAGATATGAATGAACTCTAGTTAGTGAGAAATAACTGTTGATGCCTCATCAAATACAACATATATTTTGTTTGAACTGTGACATCACAAAAATGTGTATTCATTTTGCTTAATGAAATGCATTAATATTAAAGGAATGAAAATGACTGGTAAAATCAAAGTACAGAATACAACATATTTAAGAAGAACCTTGGTTCAGTCAAGAAGTGGACAGATATAAGAGTTACATACATGACAGTGCGTTCTGTATGGCATCTCCATGGACTTATTTTCATAAAGGGAAGAACATAGCATAACTCTTGACAAGGATGGCAAATATCACCCATAGCAGCCTAAATACAAGACTCCCAATGAACTCTGCTTGGTGAAACAATGTAACCCTTGAAGTTTGGTCACTGTTATATGTAGAAATTGTGAAAAGACAGGAAAGCAGAACAAATGTCTCACATATACACAATGTTTACACCATTTTGATGTAATAAGACATTCAAGATATGCCATTTACTAGAAAAGGAAAAATAAGGCACAAACTCCATTGGACTAATTGAAGCGGGACAATATCTGCTTCCATGAAAAAAAGTATAATAAAATAAAAATTCCCACAGTATTCAATTTACTCAATTCTCATTAACATTCAGTTCCACCCACTCATGCACAAACACATAGGACAACGTTCTTTGGTCATTTTAGTCTCGGGAAAAGCGTACCAACACGACGGTTGCACCCTGGGTACAGTATATACCCCCCAGGGTATACAGGGGGTACTGTGACACTGCAGACTGTAGTCCATTACTAAGTATGATTGGAGGGCAGAGGTGCTTTCAGTTACTGAACTGCTCAACTGTCGCTTAAAACAGCCCTGACTCTTTAGATGGGCATGGGCAGGGACATCTTTCCACTTCCTCTGAGCACTGGAGAGGGACAAAGGCAAAGAGGGAAAGGTAAATGGGATGAAATATGTGCTAGAAATATAATACAAAGTCAAAATCCCTCCCTGGCTCATACTTACCCCTGGTAACGTAAAGGTAGAAGAAGTCACAGTAGAAAATCGTCTGCACCACACCGGACACCACAGCAATCTGGTCAAAGAAGCCCTCGGTGTGGTAGCGCCACACCCAGTTGGCCAGGTACAGGGCTCGGTAGAGACCCAGGAAGAACAGGTAGTGGGTGGTGATGGATTCTGCCTCGCCGGTCTTGGTGATCATGAAGAGCTGGGGCAAGATGGCCACTGACTCCAAGTAGATGGAGAAGGTCCACAGGATCTGTGCACCAAAGATATGCATTCAATCAAGTATGCACATGTACCAACACATCAAGGGACCCTCTACTAGTCAAGTTGAGACTTCTAGGACAATATTCCAGAAAAGCAAATATTTGGGGTTTTAGTTGCCCCTCATTTACATTATCTATACCATGATGTGATAGAATAGCTAATTAAATGATATAGGTAACTAACAAAATAAAGGAAATGCTTGAGTAAATGAGGGATACAAAGTATATTGAAAGCCGGTGATATTAAACCATCTCCTCATGCTTAGGGTCATGTATAAAAATGCCCAGTTGCCCATTATTTTGGCTATCATGGCTAGAAGAGCTCTCAATGACTTGAAAAGAGGGTTCCCTAAGGGGGGTTTAAAGAATGTGTGTGTCTCAGTCACCAGATCTCAACACAATTGAACACTTATGAGAGATTCTGGAGCGGTGCCTAAGATGCATTTTCCACCACCATCAACAGAACACCAAATGACAGAATTTATTGTGGAAGAATGGCGTCGCATCCCTCTAATAGAGTTCCAGACACTTGTAGAATCTATGCCAAGGCGTATTTAAGCAGTTCTGGTGGCTTGTGGTGGCCCAATGCCCTATTAAGACACTTTAAGTTGGTGTTTTCTTTATTTTGGCAGTTACCTGTATGTTCAGTAAGTATTGAACCTGGCACATTTACCTCCAGGGGGGCAAATGCATAGTTTTCCAGGAAGGAAAGCCCAGCCACAGGCACAAGTAGGAACTCAACACGGAATGAGTCACTCTCTGAGTTGAAGGTGCTCCTGAAACGCATGTAGATCAGGTACACAGTGGCATATGCCAAAGACAGGAACACCACCTGAGCACACAAGACAGCGGGAAGGAGTTTAGGTTAGAACACAAATCATTGATTGGTTGGCTTCTTTGTAGGATACTATCGTCTACCTCACCTTCATAACTGTGTTGTAGATGGAGATTACGCTAGTGAACAGGTCCAAGTATCTTGTAGTGAAGACTAACGCAAAAAGCACCTGAGACTTCCCAGAAATACCTGCAGAAACACACAACAGTCATTAATCTCACGTATGGGGTGGCAGGTAGCCTAGTGGTTAGAGCGTTGGGCCAGTAACCGAAAGGTTGCAAGATCGAATCCCTGAGCTGACAAGGTAAAAATGTGTCGTTCTGACCCTAACAAGGCAGTTATCCCACTGTTCCTAGGCAGTCATTGAAAACAATAATTTATTCTCAACTAACTTGCCTAGTTAAATAAAAAATATGCAACGATTTAATTTCATGACCTGGGGATGGCGAAACATCATCAATGCGGATAT
The DNA here is from genome assembly GCF_016432855.1 of Salvelinus namaycush. Taxonomy (NCBI): domain Eukaryota; kingdom Metazoa; phylum Chordata; class Actinopteri; order Salmoniformes; family Salmonidae; genus Salvelinus; species Salvelinus namaycush. The sequence continues at coordinate 73,907,834 of NC_052309.1, read as the reverse complement.
CTGAGGTAGAAAGCAGACCAGGGTGCTACTCCCTAAGCAAATATGGTTATACTGAACTCTTTGCCACGTAACATTCTTGTGCGTCGCAGTAGACAAGTCTAATTGATTTACTCTCTAACCAATTCTAATCGTTGTAACAAATTAACTGTTAAGTGCTCGGTGACATGACATGATGTGAGCGTTTCAGACCAGTACTAGGAGTGTGAGGTCAACTTCCCAACTGAGATGGCCAGATGCATTACTTAGTTTCTTCTCAGAAATGAAGCAGGCCTATTTAACATAGAGCAGCGGGAGAATTCAGTTTGAGTCGTCAGGCAATGTGTCCCCAAGTTTGTTTAACAGATATTAGGCCTATGAATGAGCAAGTCAATAAATCATTAACAGCAAGATTTTCCTGTAAACAACTGCATATCAAATAATCCCACTGTCAACATACCAGCACAGGATTTGGACCTCCATATCTTCACTAATAGAATGATGATAGCAACGATATGTGACACGTCACCGGCTAGACGGAAGATATTCATAGCGCTGTTTTGGTATTCCAAAAAGAAAGAGCCGAAATATTGGTGCAAGTCTGTAAGAATGAGGCCTCAAAGTAGTCTTCAGGCGATGTCAAAACAATAACGAATGTAAAATGAGACTCCTCTAAAAAACAAAAAAGCACAAATAACTCCAATGTTATGTCCTCTTGTTCTTTGGAAACCACTACAAATGCTCATAAATGTTCATTCTAGATATTCTGCATAGGGATTCCTCTGCAGAACTGTCCGCAAAGGGCTGGGAAAGTTTGTTAGACCTGTGGCGGTGACGTGGCTGCAAATTTCTGCAAAATCCCTATTGCCTCTGGCGCTCAAATTACAGCCAGACTGGGGCGTGAAAGCATGAGCATGTCACTGAAGTGGGCTGTCACTAAGAAATAGTCCGTATGTGACCTTCTTCAACAGCAGATGGAGACAAATACAGTTAATTTTACAGGACTATCTCTCGGTATAAAACGACATTATTATGTAGTATTGGTTTTGACCAATAACTCCATCATTAACCATCCCCATAGACTCATGATTGTAGGCCTAAATGCTTGGGAAATTCATGTTTATATAAGGTACCCCATTCTGCTTCAATGAAAGTAGTTCATTCAATGAAAGTAGTTCATACTTTAAAGTGTTGGCTGCGGTTAGCATTATGTTTTTGGCTTAATAGTCTTGTTCACCAGCTAAGAAAAAGCCTGGCATATAGTTTAGCCTACTGTGTCCTAACTAGGGTTGCAAACGGTCGGAAACCTTCGGGTAAATTTCAGGAATTTTTCAGGAAATTTTCCATGGGAAGTTAAGCTCGGGAATTTTGGGAATTTTGCTTAAATTCATAAAAAAAGTTAGCTTATAACAGTGAACTTTTTTTGTGGGATTACACATAAGGCAATTATAGGTCTTGTGACATGTTTTGGTTAAACTATCCCCAATTCAATGGAATTGCAACCCTCTGCATGCATAGTGCATTCTTCCATCACATGTACAGCTGATTCTCAAGATCTTGCACACTAATGGCATGCTATTGAGCCCACATTACTACACTGTCTGAGCCAAGGACTACATGCTTTCTGGTAAGTTTTCATTACATTACTGGGTGGGGTGAATATATTTTATGACATGCATGATTTTTTGTTAACTAGTAAATAGTAGCCTACAGCAAAGTTTACATTTAAAAAAATATATATTTTACCTTTATTTAACCAGGTAGCCCAGTTGAGAACAAGTCATTTTTTACAACTGCGACCTGGCCAAGATAAAGCAAAGCAGTGCGACACAAACAACAACACAGAGTTACACATGTGTAACGCTAGTCTGATGAAGAAGGAGTGGACCAAAGCGCAGCATGGTACGTGTTCATAATATTTTAATAAATTAGAACACTTGAACAAAAATAATAAAGAGACAAACGAACAGTTCTGTAAGGTAACTAAACTAAACAGAAAACAACTATCCACAAACCTAGGTGGGAAAAAAGCCTACCTAAGTATGATTCACAATCAGAGACAACGATAGACAGCTGCCTCTGATTGAGAACCACACCCGGCCAAACACAAAGAAATAGAAAACATAGAAATAAAGAAACTAGAATGCCCACCCTAGTCACACCCTGGCCTAACCAAAATAGAGAATAAAAGCCTCTCTATGGCCAGGGCGTGACAACATGGAATAAACAAACGTACAGTCAATAACACAATAGAAAAAAAGTCTATATACAGTGTGTGCAAATGGCGTGAGGAGGTAAGGCAATAAATAGGTCATAGTGGCGAAGTAATTACAATTTAGCAAATTAACACTGGCGTGATAGATGTGCAGATGATGATGTGCAAGTAGAAGTACTGGTGTGCAAAAGAGCAAAAAAGTAAATAAAAACAATATTGGGATTAGGTAGGTAGATTGGATGGGCTATTTACAGATGGGCTGTGTACAGCTGCAGCGATCGGTTAGCTGCTCAGATAGCTGATGTTTAAAGTTAGTGAGGGAGATATAAGTCTCCAACTTCAGCAATTTTTGCAATTCGTTCCAGTCATTGGCAGCAGAGAACTGGAAGGAAAGGCGGCCAAAGGTGGTGTTGGCTTTGGGGATGACCAGTGAGATATACCTGCTGGAGCGCGTGCTATGGGTGGGTGTTGTTATGGTGACCAGTGAGCTGAGATAAGGCGGAGCTTTACCTAGCAAAGACTTATAGATGACCTGGAGCCAGTGGGTCTGTAGCGAGGGCCAGCCGACGAGAGCATACAGGTCGCAGTGGTGGGTGGCATGTGGGGCTTTGATGACAAAACGGATGGCACTGAGATAGACTGCATCCAGTTTGCTGAGTAGAGTGTTGGAGGCTATTTTGTAAGTTACATCGCCGAAGTCGAGGATCGGTAGGATAGTCAGTTTTACAAGGGTATGTTAGGCGGCGTGAGTGAAGGTGGCTTTGTTGCGAAATAGGAAGCCGATTCTAAATTACATTTTGGATTGGAGATGTTTAATATGAGTCTGGAAGGAGAGTTTACAGTCTAGCCAGACACCTAGGTATTTGTAGTTGTCCACATATTCTAAGTCAGAACCGTCCAGAGAAGTGATGCTAGGCGGGCGGGCGGGTGCGGGTAGCGATCGGTTGAAAAGCATGCATTTAGTTTTACTAGCATTTAAGAGCAGTTGGAGGACACGGAAGGAGTGTTGTATGGCATTGAAGCTCATTTGGAGGTTTGTTAACACAGTTTCCAAAGAAGGGCCAGATGTATACAGAATGGTGTCGTCTGCGTAGAGGTGGATCAGGGAGTCACCCGCAGCAAGAGCGACATCGTTGATATATACAGAGAAAAGAGTCGGCCTGAGAATTGAACCCTGTGGTACCCCCATAGAGACTGCCAGAGGTCCGGACAACAGGCCCTCCGATTTGACACACTGAACTCTATCTGAGAAGTAGTTGGTGAACCAGGCGAGGCAGTCATTTGAGAAACCAAGGCTGTTGAGTCTGCCGATAAGAATACGGTGATTGACAGAGTCGAAAGCCTTGGCCAAGTCGATGAAGACGGCTGCACAGTACTGTCTTTTACCGATGGCGGTTATGATATTGTTTAATACCTTGAGCGTGGCTGAGGTGCACCCGTGACCAGCTCGGAAACCGGATTGCACAATGGAGAAGGTACGGTGAGATTCGAAATGGTCAGTGATCTGTTAATTAACTTGGCTTTCGAAGACTTTAGAAAGGCAGGGCAGGATGGATATAGGTCTGTAACAGTTTGGGTCTAGAGTGTCACCCCCTTTGAAGATGGGGATGACCGCGGCAGCTTTCCAATCTTTAGGGATCTCGGACGATACGAAAGAGAGGTTGAACAGACTTGTAATAGGGGTTGCAACAATGGCGGCGGATAATTTAAGAGAGGGTCCAGATAAGAGAGGGTCCAGATTGTCTAGCCCAGCTGATTTGTACAGGTACAGGTTTTACAGCTCTTTCAGAACATCTGCTATCTGGATTTGGGTGAAGGAGAAGCTGGGGAGATTTGGGCAAGTAGCTGCGGGGGGTGCGGAGCTGTTGGCCGGGGTTGGGGTAGCCAGGAGGAAAGCATGGCCAGCCGTAGAGAAATGCTTTTTGAAATTCTCGATTATCGTGGATTTATCGGTGGTAACAGTGTTTCCTAGCCTCAGTGCAGTGGACAGCTAGGAGGAGGTGCTCTTGTTCTCCATGGACTTTACAGTGTCCCAAAACTTTTTGGAGTTAGAGCTACAGGATGCAAATTTCTGTTTGAAAAAGCTAGCCTTTGCTTTCCTGACTGGTTCCTGACTTCCCTGAAAAGTTGCATATCGGGGACTATTCGATGCTAGTGCAGTCCGCCACAGGATGTTTTTGTGCTGGTCGAGGGCAGTCAGGTCTGGAGTGAACCAAGGGTTATATCTGTTCTTAGTTCAAATTTTTTTGAAAGGGGCATGCTTATTAAAGGTGGTGAGGAAATTACTTTTAAAGAACGACCAGGCATCCTCTACTGACAGGATGACGTCAATATCCTTCCAGGATACCCGGGCCAGGTCGATTAGAAAGACCTGCTCACAGAAATGTTTTAGGGAGCGTTTGACAGTGATGAGGGGTGGTCGTTTGACCGCAGACCCATAGCGAATGCAGGCAATGAGGCAGTGATTGCTGAGATCCTGATTGAAAACAGCAGAAGTGTATTTGGAGGGCAAGTTGGTCAGAATAATATCTATGAGGGTGCCCATGTTTACGGATTTTGGGTTGTACCTGGTGGGTTCCTTGATAATTTGTGTGAGATTGAGGGCATCTAGCTTATATTGTAGGACTGCCGGGGTGTTAAGCATATCCCAGTTTAGGTCACCTAACAGAACAAACTCTGAAGATAGATATGTGTTTAAATTATTTCTAACTTGTTAACAATTTCTGCTAGTTAGTTTTTGCTACCATGTGGGTTTTAGCTTGCTTGAGCCTGCTAACTGAGAAGTGTTAATTCACCTGTTTCCATACATGTTTCATTTTAAAACATTTATCTTACAAAGGAGTTGTTTAATAACTGCTTTTCTAATCTTTACAGGAAAATGCCATGAGCACTATCTGATGTGTGGAGACATTTCACTGCAGCTAATGTAGAAGGAAAAGTTGTGTACATTTGCAAATACTGTGACAAATCATATGTGAAGAATGCAACAAAGATGCAGAATCATCTGGCCAAGTGCATAAAGTTCCCTCAGCGCTCACAAAAAGCAACCTCTGACAAAAGTCTCTCTACTTCTATTTGAGGTGAAAATGATGAATCAGATACCTTATCGATAGCAACAGCTCATGGTCCTCCAGGAATACAAAGTTTTTTTACTCAATGGAGGAAGGTAGTCAGAGAAATGCTGATGAATGTCTTAATCGAGCTGTGTATGCAACTGGTTCACCTCTGATGCTCACATGCAATGTGTATTGGAAGAGATTTCTGAATGTTCTTCGCCCAGCATACACCTCTCCGACCAGACATGCTTTATCTACTCATTTGCTGGATGCACAGTTCAGCAGAGTTCAAGTGAAAGTCAAGAAAATCATAGAGAAGGCAGACTGTATTGCAATTATCTCTGATGGGTGGTCAAATGTTCTTGGGCAAGGAATAATTAACTACATCATCTCCACCCTTTAACCAGTTTTCTACAAGAGCACAGACACAAGTAGTGCCAACTGTAAGGTTTGGTGGATGAGGAATAATGGTCTGGGGCTGTTTTTCATGGTTCGGGCTAGTCCTCTTAGTTCCAGTGAAGGGAGATCTTAACGCTACAGCATACAGTGACATTCTAGATGTTTCTGTGCTTCAAACTTTGTGGCAACAGTTTGGGGAAGGAACTTTCCTGTTTCAGCACGACTAAGCCCCTGTGCACAAAGCGAGGTCCATACAGAAATGGTTTGTCATGATCGGTGTGGAAGTTGACTGGCCTGCACAGAGCCCTGACCTCAACTAGAGGTCGACCGATTATGATTTTTCAACGCCGATACCGATACGATTATTGGAAAAACAAAAAAAGCCGATACCGATTAATCGGACGATTTTTATATATATATTTGTAATAATGACAATTACAAAAATACTGAATGAACACTTATTTTAACTTAATATAATACATCAATAAAATCTATTTAGTCTCAAATAAATAATGAAACATGTTCAATTTGGTTTAAATAATGCAAAAACAACGTGTTGGAGAAGAAAGTAAAAGTGCAATATGTGCCATGTAAAAAAGCTAACGTTTAAATTCCTTGCTCAGAACATAAGAAAGCTGGTGGTTCCTTTTAACATGAGTCTTCAATATTCCCAGGTAAGAAGTTTTAGGTTGAGGTTATTATAGGACTATTTCTCTCTATACCATTTGTATTTCATATACCTTTGACTTTTGAAAGTTCTAATAGGTACTTTAGTATTACCAGCCTAATCTCGGGAGTTGATAGGCTTGCAGTCATAAACAGCGCAATGCTTGAAGCACAGCGAAGAGCTGCTGGCAAATGCAGGGCAGTGCTGTTTGAATCAATGCTTACGAGCCTGCTGCTGCCTACCACCGCTCAGTCAAATCAAATCAAATTGATTTATATAGCCCTTCTTACATCAGCTGATATCTCAAAGTGCTGTACAGAAACCCAGCCTAAAACCCCAAACAGCAAGCAATGCAGGTGTAGAAGCACAGTGGCTAGGAAAAACTCCCTAGAAAGGCCATAACCTAGGAAGAAACCTAGAGAGGAACCAGGCTATGAGGGGTGGCCAGTCCTCTTCTGGCTATGCCGGGTGGAGATTATAACAGAACATGGCCAAGATGTTCAAATGTTCATAAATGACCAGCATGGTCAAATAATAATAATCACAGTAGTTGTCGAGGGTGCAACAAGTCAGCACCTCAGGAGTAAGTGTCAGTTGGCTTTTCATAGCCGATCATTGAGAGTATCTCTACCGCTCCTGCTGGCTCTAGAGAGTTGAAAACAGAACAGTTAAAACTGGAGCAGCAGCACGGCCAGGTGGACTGGGGACAGCAAGGAGTCATCATGCCAGGTAGTCCTGAGGCATGGTCCTAGGGCTCAGGTCCTCCGAGAGAGAGAGAGAGAAAGAAAGAAAGAAAGAGAGAATTAGAGAGAGCATACTTAAATTCACACATGACACCGGATAAGACAGGAGAAATACTCCAGATATAACAGACGGACCCTAGCCTCCTGACACATAAACTACTGCAGCATAAATACTGGAGGCTGAGACAGGAGGGGTCAGGAGACACTGTGGCCGCATCCGATGATACCCCCGGACAGGGCAAAACAGGCAGGATATAACCCCACCCACTTTGCCAAAGCACAGCCCCCACACCACTAGAGGGATATCTTAGTCAGACTGCTCTATCAAATCATAGACTTAATTATACTATAATAACACACAGAAAAACAAGCCTTAGGTCATTAATATGGTCAAATCCGGAAACTATCATTTTGAAAACAAACCGTTTATTCTTTCAGGGAAATACGGAACCGTTACGTATTTTATTTAACGGGTGGCATCCCTAAGTCTAAATATTGCTGTTACATTGCACAACCTTCAATATTATGTCATAATTATGTACAATTCTGTCAAATTAATTACGGTCTTTGTTAGGAAGAAATGGTCTTCACACAGTTCGGAACAAGCCAGGCAGCCCAAACTGCTGCATATAACCTGACTCTGCTTGCACAGAACGCAAGAGAAGTGACACAATTTCCCTAGTTAAAAGAAATTCATGTTAGCAGGCAATATTAACTAAATATGCAAGTTTAAAAATGTATACTTGTGTATTGATTTTAAGAAAGGCATTGATGTTTATGGTTAGGTACACATTGGCACAACGACAGTGCTTTTTTTGCGAATGCGCTTGTTAAATCACCTGTTTGGCGAAGTAGGCTGTGATTCAATGATAAATTAACAGGCACTGCATCGATTATATGCAACGCAGGACAAGCTAGATAAACTAGTAATATCATCAACCATGTGTAGTTAACTAGTGATTATGTTAAGATTGATAGTTTTTTATAAGATAAGTTTAATGCTAGCTAGCACCTTACCTTGGCTCCTTGCTGCACTCGCATAACAGGTAGTCAACTTGCCACGCAGTCTCCTCCTGGAGTGCAATGTAATCGGCCATGATCGGTGTCCAAAAATGTCGATTACCGATTGTTATGAAAACTTGAAATCGGCCCTAATTAATCGGCAATTCCGATTAATCAGTCGACCTCTAACCTCAACCCCATCGAACACCTTTGGGATGAATTGGAGTACCAACTGCAAGACAGGCCTAATCGTCCAACATCAGTGCCCGACCTCACTAATGTTCTTGTGGCTGAATGGAAGCAAGTCCCTGCAGCAATGTTCCAACATCTAGTGGAAAGCCTTCCCAGAAGAGTGGAGGCTGTTATAGCAGCAAGCGGGGAACAACTCCATATTAATGCCCATGATTTTGGAATGAGATGTTCGATGAGCAGGTGTCCACATACTTTTGGTCATGTAGTGTACTTTGTCTTGCATTTTTTTAAACTTTTTTGTTATACTTCTATACAAAACACACGGTTTGCAGAGTCCTGACAATGTTTAACCTTTTCTTTTTAGCTTTCAACTGTTTATGACACATAATGACAAGTGAGAGCTCATCATTTTCTTTCCATGTTTTGTGTAGTGCTTTGAACTACTCACTATCTCCATCTCCCTGGTTCAACTCTTCATCCCTCTATATTTATCTCCTCCACCTCCCTGCCTACCCTACAATCCTCTTAAATATCTGAATCATCATCAAAACTAATCACCACCCTCTTCTTGCTTGGCACCCCTCACCCTCCCTTCCTGGTCCCCTGCTCCTAAATTATTGTTCCTGTGTCCAGCAGTGTGATTATAATCCACTCCCTCTGTCTCTCCATCTGTCACAAGTAATTTCCCTCCATCATTCCCCTGTACCGAGTGGAAAAACTTCTCCTGAGGATCTAAGTGCTAAGTCCTGAAGTAATAGCAGAGCAAAAACATGTCTGTACGTTTCAAAGGGACAATTGTGAGTGTATAGTTAGTTGTGTGTTCTAGTGTCTATATCGTCATATAGGCAGTATTCTTCAATGACATTACTTATTTGCCAAATATACCGCTCTGGTATTACTGAGTTATTACTTCCTTATGTTTGTTGTAAAGATAAACATTGAGCATACAGTATATGACCTGTTCATAAACATGTCCAACTGTCCTATTACAAATATGAAGGGATCAACATTAGAGATAATATTAAGGTATATGATGGGATTAACATTAGAGATAATATAAAGGTATATGATGGGATTAACATTAGAGATAATATAAAGGTATATGAAAGGATTAACATTAGAGATAATATAAAGGTATATGATGGGATTAACATTAGAGATAATATAAAGGTATATGAAAGGATCAACATTAGAGATAATATAAAGGTATATGATGGGATTAACTTTAGAGATAATATCAAGGTATATGAAAGGATTAACATTAGAGATAATATCAAGGTATATGAAAGGATCAACATTAGAGATAACATGAAGGTATATGAAAGGATCAACATTAGAGATAATATAAAGGTATATGATGGGATTAACTTTAGAGATAATATAAAGGTATATGAATGGATCAACATTAGAGATAACATGAAGGTATATGAAATTATTAACATTAGAGATAATATAAAGGTATATGAAAGGATCAACATTAGAGATAATATAAAGGTATATGAAAGGATCAACATTAGAGATAATATAAAGGTATATGAAGGGATCAACATTAGAGAAAATATAAAGGTATATGAAAGGATCAACATTAGAGATAATATAAAGGTATATGAAAGGATCAACATTAGAGATAATATAAAGGTATATGAAAGGATCAACATTAGAGAAAATATAAAGGTATATGAAAGGATCAACATTAGAGATAACATGAAGGTATATGAAATTATCAACATTAGAGATAATATAAAGGTATATGAAAGGATCAACATTAGAGATAATATAAAGGTATATGAAAGGATCAACATTAGAGAAAATATAAAGGTATATGAATGGATCAACATTAGAGAAAATATAAAGGTATATGAAAGGATCAACATTAGAGATAATATAAAGGTATATGAAAGGATCAACATTAGAGAAAATATAAAGGTATATGAAAGGATCAACATTAGAGATAACATGAAGGTATATGAAATTATCAACATTAGAGATAATATAAAGGTATATGAAAGGATCAACATTAGAGATAATATAAAGGTATATGAAAGGATCAACATTAGAGATAATATAAAGGTATATGAAAGGATCAACATTAGAGATAATATAAAGGTATATGAATGGATCAACATTGGAGATAACATGAAGGTATATGAAATTATTAACATTAGAGATAATATAAAGGTATATGATGGGATTAACTTTAGAGATAATATAAAGGTATATGAATGGATCAACATTAGAGATAACATGAAGGTATATGAAATTATTAACATTAGAGATAATATAAAGGTATATGAAAGGATCAACATTAGAGATAATATAAAGGTATATGAAGGGATCAACATTAGAGATAATATAAAGGTATATGAAAGGATCAACATTAGAGAAAATATAAAGGTATATGAAAGGATCAACATTAGAGATACTATAAAGGTATATGAAAGGATCAACATTAGAGATAATATAAAGGTATATGAAGGGATCAACATTAGAGAAAATATAAAGGTATATGAAAGGATCAACATTAGAGAAAATATAAAGGTATATGAAAGGATCAACATTAGAGATAATTTTACATTTTAGACATTTAGCAGACGCTCTTATCCAGAGCGACTTACAAATTGGAAAGTTCATACATATTCATCCTGGTCCCCCCGTGGGAATTGAACCCTGGTCCCCCCGGGGGAATTGAACCCACAACCCTGGCGTTGCAAGCGCCATGCTCTACCAACTGAGCCACACGGGACCATAATATAAAGGTATATGAAAAGAAACAACATTAGAGATAATATAAAGGTATATGAAAGGATCAACATTAGAGATAATATAAAGGTATATGAAAGGATCAACATTAGAGATAATATAAAGGTATATGAAAGGATCAACATTAGAGATAATATAAAGGTATATGAAAGGATCAACATTAGAGATAACATGAAGGTATATGAAAGGATCAACATTAGAGAAAATATAAAGGTATATGAAAGGATCAACATTAGAGATAACATGAAGGTATATGAAAGGATCAACATTAGAGATAATATAAAGGTATATGAAAGGATCAACATTAGAGATAACATGAAGGTATAACTAAAGCTAATCTAAAAAAATAGGAAAACCACTTTAAATTGATTTAGATGTGACTTTTTTTTACCATTATACAACTGTCATGGTCTCTGGCTGCCAGGAGGACAGTATAAAGGGTCCGACAGAATGACCAGACAGGCTACAGTAAAATCTGAGTAGAAGATGACCACAAGATGACTCCTCTGTGTGTGTATTATTATCCAGTAATCAGCCCTGGGTGTCAGATTAGTCCCCATAACCTTTTGATAGGCACACCTTCCTTCATTACAGTGTACAGGTCAGCTGAGTCAGTGGCCAGCTACATATCATGAGGAATATTTTGTATCTTAAACTCTGGATTTCATTAACACACCTCAAATGCTCATACTATAGTACCTTTTCTCCAAGCTCCTTTCGCCCCGCAACATCCATTCTCCATCTCTCCTCAGCCACTCGTCAGTCTCTTCTTGGTACCTATCTCAGTCCACCCCCTCACTACTCTTCTATGAGTCTGTCATATGGACAGATATACTCCCACCTTCCTATTGAGGAGGAGAGCGCATTGAAAAGAAGCCCCCTCTGCTCTATAATTTAGGAGCAGAGAAAAGGGAGAGAGAAGATTGTAAAAGGAAATGGTTTCCATAGAAACAATTGTGCCCCATCCATACCCAAGATCAGGAATACTGCACTTGCATACGTTTCTGGGTTGTTTCCATTTAGGTTAATTATCTGCTATTTATTTTCAATATTACAGCAACAACATGTCAAGTTGTGATGAGAGTTCAGTGCAACTTCAGATTTCACACGTACTATTAGGTCATATCTATGAAGTTCAGACAAATCCCATATACACTGTTCTCATAAATACCTGTTCTCATAAATAACGTACAAAATCAAGAGAAAAAGAGAACAACTTTACAATACTACACTTTATAAAGTGTCCTATTATGTAAAGGACTGAAGACTACCACACCAAGTGCACTAGGTCTGGCAGAGTGCCTTAGGGGAGTGTATGACTGTGGTTGGAGACTAACATGCATTGACAGTGAGACTGACTGCACTGGCAGAGATAGTGGGCCGGAAACCAGCCTGAGAGCCACTGTGAGTGGGTAAAGATTTCAAGGAACTGAAATGAAGGTTTATTCTATACAGAGTTCAGTACGCAAAATTCAGTCCAAGTGACTTGGTAGTGTATTAACAAGGTTATAACAACTTTGATACCCATTCTTACAACTACTTCATGTTCATCTCACCACTATTATTTCAATGAGACATAGATTTGAGATGCAGTCAACCAGTAAAATGAGAAGGGGATGCATCATTTAACGCCTACACATACACATAAAGACGTGAGGGAGACATAATCAAACTGACAAGCACCCCCTCGAACCCACACACTTTCCACAGAGTAAATTGACACAGCATTTGGAGACTCCAGTGCACGAGTCTGTGGAGGAGAGCGCGCACTGACCGGATTACAGGAGACAGTTAGAAGGTAGCAGAGGACAACAAAGGATTAAGAAACAAAAGGGAAAAAAACAATAAAGATATGCAAAAATGGGTGATTAATGTTAACGGAATAAGAGAGTGGAAACAGAACAGGATAGAACTATTGCCGAAAGGCAAGGCGTACAACAGAGACTCCTGGGGTTACACATCCTTCATTCCAAAGAGTGCGGGAATATTCCGAATTGAGGTTATAATTCAGAAGTGGATCTAAACAACAAGCAAGCTGCACAACAAAATAACTTGTTGTTTTTAAGGTAAGCCTGGCCTATTTATCAATTATCCTAAATCATAACCTAAAATGCGTAAAGGTCCCCAGTGTCCAATACACATTAGAATGTCAAGACGTTTGTGGTGGGAAACAGGATTCACAGATTTCACCAAGTGAAAATGTATTACCATTCATTTTCACAGTCTTTAAAATGTCTTTTCAAAAAGATTATCTACAAATAATGAAGGCTTGTTCTGAAACCAGTGAGAATCAAATGCCTCTTCTAATTCATGGTTACTGGAACAGCTGTCCTGTCTCACCTGGTATGCTACTATTGATAAGATGCGTAACCTTGGTTTAACTGAGTTTTTTAATTTTTATAACTGGGTTAATAATTATCAAAGATACATTTAAACTGGTCAGAGCAATATTTGAACTTATAATTGTGAACTTGGTTATTTGGATATCTCCTACTAAGTATTTGACAATAATATCTGCTCAAGACATTTGCATGAGACACTTATACACTACCATTCCCCATTAAAGTTTGTCCTTCCATCAATCTAGAGCTCAATGAGGCACTGCGTCACCCAGTCCATAATCATACACGTCAAGGAAACTTCTGTGTAGGGATAGAGCAAACAGGTTCTTTATTATACAGTTCAATCTTATTTCATCTCTAGGGCATCCAGTAATCGGTCATAGTCACCTGCTGTTATGACAGTAAGACCTGCTCCTCTGTAGGCTCATTTAGTCTGTGTTTGAGGTAATCGCAATGTTTTGTTCACAAACTGAGAGTGAATTAACCCAGGGTTTACAGACCCATTCACAATCATGGATGACATCCAAATGTCAAAGTTACAGTAAATGTGTACAGAGGAAAATGTCGATAAAGGATGGATCTGTAGAGTAGCCTACAGCACACCAGAGCAATACACAGGAGACGGGGACAGGGAGGGATATATAAATAAACACAGGGAGCAGAAGCTCATGAAAATTAGAGGAAAGTTGATGTTGTAATGAAACGGATAATCCTACAGTTAACTCTGTGTGGCCAGGCCATCCTTACTGGTAAAACCCGGTTGTGATTCTGCATCTGTGTTCTAAAAACTGGGATTTAGCAACGATGAAACAAGTTATGATCTTTTTCCAAGTACAAAGCCAACACCACCTTACGTTTCCCATATAATTAGAATTTTCAGCACGTTTCTAAAACAACATTTATACTGGTTAAAATAATAGTACAATATAAGTAGTAATAAAATGAACAAAGCAGAGAATTCACCCCATTTAGCTGCAAAAATAATGACTTTGTTCTACTTTTCCCTTCATTATGTAACACTTTCCTTGTTTAAACACACAGCCCTCATTTGAAGCCATGCATGCAATGGTTGTGCTGACTGGGGTTGATCAATCACTACTTAGTAGGGGGCTGTTGTTGACTGACCCTAATTAGGGTACTCTACACTTGCTGTAAACAGACAGAGAAGGTTCCAGATCGTTCAACATGATTGACATGCAGGGAGACAGGAATTGATCTGTTACAAATAAAGGGTGATGGGAATTCCTAGACTGTCAGATGTCATTTGGTCATGTTTCTTTGACACAGTGGCTCATGGAAGATTTTTTTTTTAAATTTGTTCCACTTGTTGCGTTGTAAAAATGATATCAGTAAACTTTCTTAGTGAAATCTCTGAGAGCCCAGACTGGGTTGATCAACTGAATTTCTGGCTTGTTCGTGGAACTGACAAGATTGAAATAGTTTATTATGATCATAATCTAATTTGACCAGACAAAGTTTTGCATCTGAATGGATTCAGGAAATGTACCAAAGGCAGAGAAAATAAAGGTCAACATAGACAAACTCATTCCCTCTGTACCGCCAACATTAAGTACTGCTGTAACAGGCTCTTATTAGCCACTTCATGTTTTATAATTCAGTTATACAATCCCAAACCCTGCGTCTGGTATGAGAATAGCATTTTTTATTTTCACTTAGGATGGGGTATGGGCTTTAACTGTAGCGTTTGAGAAAACAAGGAACTTGTGGTTGGGTCCACCTTTATTCTTCTCTTTTTTTATTAGTTTCCTTGTAGGCCTACATCCCATTGGTTTCTCATCAACAAATACAAACATTTTTCATAATGACAACAAGAAACACATCGCAACCGAACCCTACCCATTTTGAACAGCCATCGATAGGCTCATACGCATACTGTTCCTTTTTATACATCTCAGAGAGGACTGCTTGGGCCCAGCTTGTGTATTATCTTCCTATGTGTTTGAGATATGTCTCGATGTGCAGTAGGGACCCATATGCCAAATGGTATGTAATCCTGCTCCAGTGATTAACCTGGGACAAGTATGACGTGGTTTAGGAGATGTCCTGTTGGCGTCGTCATCCTTCCACAACACTGTCCGCCACCAGCACCGTCTCCCCCCTTTTCTTCTCTCTCTGTAAGGGATTAGTGGGAAATCTGAACCAGGTCACTCTATTTAGATCTGCATTTCATATCACTTCTTTGAGACTAGAGATTAGGAGACGATTCATCTGCAATTTAAGAGATTATGGGATAAGAATGGCCTTGCCAGACAAGTACACATAAAGATACAGTAAAGGAAGCCTCCCCTCCCCAGCCAACACACGCACGAACGCATGCACGCAAACACACACACACACACACACACACACACACACACACACACACACACACACACACACACACACACACACACACACACACACACACACACACACACACACACACACACACACACCTCCTGCTCAAGGGGGATTAAGTATCTGTATCTGTGTTGTGTAACAAAGATTCTTATTCAGGCGTTCTCTTCCCAAAGTTCAGTCTTTCTATGCACTCATCATCTCCCTACACTGTGATGATGAGGGACTGTTAGATGTCATTTTGTTAAACCTCTGTGAATCAGTTTAAGATGTGTTCTGTTTACTCTTGAATCTTCCCCTCTCCGTGACTCATCCTGAAGAGCTCTTACTAGCCCCCTCCACCATGTCTCTAGCGGCTTTACCGTTTCGCTCCATCCCCCTCGCTTCACCACACAGTCACCTTCCAAAATCCACAATAAAGGCTTCCTATGGAAAAGGCTCGCTGTTAGTCACCTGCAGCACTGCATCTGTACCTGTCTCATTTCAACTCCTGTAACCAAAAAGTGATCAGCATCATGATTACTCCGGCGTTGACGGATGTGATCTTCAGTGTAATCATGTCCTCAGTTGATCTTGTCCTCCTACCTGTGGGAGAAGACATAACGTAAGACTACTGGGAAGTGTGAAAAACATTGATAACTATCCTAACGATGTCACTGTATTGTAAATTCAGTCATAGAGAGAGAAAAAAATATATATATGTCAATGTTCTTGCAGACAATTCCATTGGCAACCATGTTTGGCTTTGTGGACTGTCACATACATCCTCACATCTGGCGGTTGATCTGTCAGGAAAACTGGCCCTGTCGTGCAAAGGTCTCAAATGATGTAGTTTCACAATGACACAAAACCTTTGCATGTTTTCACAAAATAAAGCTACAACTACTACCATGATCTTGGATTTCTAAATGTTTTGTATCGTAGGTATTATGATGCAAGGATTATGAGAGGGATTTCTTTTACATAGATACGTAATGACAGAAACAACCCTGAGCCGTTTTCTAATATTGCGTGATGTTAGGAAATTTGGAGATCATGGTGGATGTAACAGCAGCCTTCCCTCTCTTCACTAGAAGAGGGGGTGAAACAGGGATCAGACCAACACGCAGCGTAGCCAGTGCTCAACATGTTTAATACGACCGATAAACGTGAACACTTAACAAATACAAAATAATAAATGTGGCAAACCGATACAGTCCTAGCTGGTGCATAGAAAACACAAAGACAGGACACAACCCCCCACAAAATCCCAACACAAAACAAGCCACCTATATATGATTCTCAATCAGGGACAACGATTGACAGCTGCCTCTGATTGAGAACCATATTAGCCTGAACACAGAAACAGACAAACTAGACACACAACATAGAATGCCCACCCAGCTCACGTCCTGACCAACACTAAAACAAGCAAAACACATAAGAACTATGGTCAGGACGTGACAGTGGAACCACGTTGTTTAGTTTCGTTGAAGTCTTTATTTAGTGTCGAAATGAAATAATGACAGGTGTATTTTCAGTTGTGACATTGGCCTCTATAAAGAGACAAATAACACAATCAACCACAGAGATGTATTACCTCAGGACTGAACTCTTACTTGAAGATATACAGTACCAGTCAAAAGTTTGGACACACCTACTCATTCAAGGATTTTTCTTTATTTTTACTATTTTCTACATTGTAGAATAATAGTGAAGACATCAAAACTATGAAATAACACATATGGAATCATGTAGTAACCATAAAAAGTGTTAAACAAATCAAAATATATTTTATATTTGAGATTCTTCAAAGTAGCCACACTTTGCCTTGATGACAGCTTTGCAGACTCTTGGCATTCTCTCAACCAGCTTTATGAGGTAGTCACCTTAAATGCATTTCAATTAACAGGTGTGCCTTGTTAAAAGTATATTTGTGGAATTTCTTTCCTTCTTAATGTGTTTGAGCCAATTAGTTGTGTTGTGACAAGGTAGGGGTGGTATACAGAAGACAGCCCTGTTTGGTAATAGACCAAGTCCATATTATGGCAAGAACATGTCAAAGGTCAAAGAACAGGTCAAAGAGAAACTACAGTCAATCATTACTTTAAGACATGAAGGTCAGCCAATGCGGAAAATTTCAAGAACTTTGGAAGTTTCTGTAAGTGCAGTAACAAAAACCATCAGGCGCTATGATGAAACTGGCTCTCATGAGGACCGCTAAAACAGGAAAGGAAGACCCATAGTAACCTTTGCTGCAGAGGATATGTTCATTAGAGTTACCAGCCTCAGAAATTGCAGCCCAAATATATGCTTCACAGAGTTCAAGTAACAGACACATCTCAACATCAACTGTTCAGAAGAGACTGTGTGAATCAGGCTTCATGGTCGAATTGCTGCAAATAAACCACTACTAAAGGACACCAATAATAAGAAGAGACTTGCTTGGGCCAAGAAACATGAGCAATGACATTAAACTGGGGGAAATCTGTCCTTGGTCTGATGAGTCCAAATTTGAGATTATTGGTTCCAACCGCTGTGTCGTTGTGAGACGCAGAGTAGGTGAACGGATTATCTCTGCATGTATGGTTCCCACCGTGAAGCATGGAGGAGGAGGTGTAATGGTGTGGCGGTGCATTGCTGGTGACACTGTCTGTGATTTATTTAGAATTCAAGGCACACTTAACCAGCATGGCTACCACAGCATTCTGCATCCCATCTGGTTTGCGCTTAGTGGGACTATCATTTGTTTTTCAACAGGACATTGACCCAACACACCTACAGGCTGTGTAAGGGCTATTTGACCAAGAAGGAGAGTGATGGAGTGCTGCATCAGAAGACCTGGCCTCCACAATCACCCGACCTAAACCCAATTGAGATGGTTTGGTATGAGTTGGACCAAGTGAAGGAAAAGCAGTCAACATGTGCTCAGCATATGTGGGAACTCCTTCAAGACTGTTGGAAAAGCATTCCAGGTGAAGCTGGTTAAGAGAATTCCAAGAGTGTGCAAAGCTGTCAGCAAGGCAAATGGTGGTGTCACGACTTCCGCCGAAGTTGACTCCCCTGCCTGTTCGGGCGGTGCTCGGCGGTCGTCGTCACCGTCCTACTAGCCGCCACCGATCCCTTTTTCGTTTGTCTGTTTGTTTTGTCTTATTAGTTGCACCTGTTTTTTGTTTCGTAATTAGCTTCCCTATAATTAGGAGTTTAACCCGCTCTTGTTTTGTGCGGGATTGTTTTTTGTTACGTGTGTGTATTTTGGGTGTTTGGCAAGTGTTCTCTCTGCGCCCTGGATGTTCGGGCTTATTCAGTTTTTGTTAAGTAAAAATATAAGGAATATTTTTCCCAAGCGGCTCTCTCTCTCTGCGTCTGGTTCTTTCGCCAACCTAGTCCCGCGTGACAGAATCCCGCACCACTGAAAATGGAACCAGCAGGAGCAGCCGCGTCTCCTCTCCCATCGATGGAGGAAAGGGTCCTCCATCACACCAGTGTTCTCCACAGAATTGGGTCGGCGATGGACCAAATGATGGAGAGGATGGATCGATGGGAGAGGAGTGGCCTTCCACCCTCATCTCCAGCACCCCCTCCTCCAACACCTCCTGTTCCTGTTACAGCATCCGGCTCCGGGGCTCTTCGGCTGGCGCTCCCACGGGAGTATGATGGAACGGCGGCCGGGTGTCAGGGGTTTCTTCTCCAGCTGGAGCTTTACCTGGCGACCGTTCGTCCTACTCCCTCCGGAGAGGAGAGCGTGAGCGCCCTCGTCTCCTGTTTGACTGGACGAGCTCTTGAATGGGCCAACACGGTGTGGAATGGCCCAGACTCGGCGAGGGATCATTACCCTGAGTTCACCCGCCGATTCCGAGCTGTGTTTGACCACCCACCAGAGGGTCGTGCGGCGGATGAACGGCTGTTCCACCTGCGTCAGGAGACGAGGAGCGTACAGGACTTTGCCCTGGAGTTCAGGACCTTGGCTGCAGGAGCAGGGTGGAACGACAGGGCCTTAATAGACCATTTCCGATGTAGCCTTAGGGAGGACGTCCGCAGGGAGCTAGCGTGTCGGGACACCACACTCACGCTGGACGAACTTATTGACATGGCCATCCGTCTCGACAACCTGCTGGCTGCCCGCGGACGTTCGGAACAGGTCCTGTCGTTTCCACCTCCCAGCCCTCCTGCTCCTATCCCTATGGAGTTAGGGGGGGCAGCGTCAAGGGGGACCGGAGGAGGAGTGTCCTCCTGCACCAGTTGTGGTCGGCGAGGGCACACGGCCGACCGGTGCTGGAGGAACTCTTCTGGGAGTCGGGAGGGCAGGCGGAACACTACTCGATCACACCAGGTGAGTCAGCACCAGACTTACCCAGAGCTTCCTGTTAGTCATATGTATGTGTTAACCTATTTCCCCGGGTTTTCTCCCTCTCTACAGCATAAGGCGCTAGTCGATTCAGGCGCAGCTGGGAATTTCATTGATCGGGGGCTCGCATTAAGGCTAGGGATTCCCCTTGTGTCGTTAGACCTACCTTTCCCCGTGCACTCCTTAGATAGCCGACCATTAGGGTCAGGAATGGTCAGGGAGGCCACGGTACCACTGGACATGGTAACGCAGGGTAGTCATAAGGAGCAGATTAGTCTGTTCCTTATCGACTCACCTGCGTTTCCAGTGGTATTGGGAATTCCCTGGCTAGCTCAGCACAACCCGGTGATTTCCTGGCAACAGGGGGCTCTTAAGGGGTGGTCAGAGGAGTGTTCAGGCAGGTGTCTAGGAGTTGCCGTTGGTGCGACTACGGTGGAGAGTCCAGACCAGGTTTCCACCGTGCGCATTCCCTCTGAATATGCCGATTTGGCTATCGCCTTCAGTAAAAAGAAGGCGACCCAATTACCACCCCATCGACGAGGGGACTGCGCGATAAACCTCCTGGAGAACGCTGCACTTCCTAGGAGTCAGGTGTATCCTTTGTCCCAGGAGGAGACAGCGGCTATGGAGACATATGTTACTGAATCACTGGGACAGGGATACATTCGGCCCTCCGCATCACCTGTCTCCTCGAGCTTCTTTTTTGTGAAGAAGAAGGATGGCGGTTTACGCCCGTGCATTGATTATCGAGGTCTAAATTCCATCACAGTGGGGTTTAGTTACCCACTACCTCTCATCGCTACGGCGGTGGAATCATTTCACGGGGCACGCTTCTTCACAAAATTGGACCTGAGGAGTGCGTATAATCTGGTGCGTATCCGGGGAGGAGATGAGTGGAAAACCGCATTTAGTACTACATCTGGTCATTATGAGTACCGCGTCATGCCATATGGGTTGAAAAATGCTCCAGCTGTCTTTCAATCCTTCGTAGATGAGATTCTCCGAGACCTGCTCGGGCAGGGAGTGGTAGTGTACATTGATGACATCTTGATCTACTCTGCCACCCGCGCGGCGCATGTGTCTCTGGTGCGTAAGGTACTTGGGCGACTGCTGGAGCATGACCTGTATTGCAAGGCGGAGAAATGTGAGTTCTTCAAACAGGCCGTTTCCTTCCTGGGTTATCGTATTTCCACCTACGGGGTGGTGATGGAGGATGACCGCGTTACAGCCGTGCGTAATTGGCCGACTCCGACCACGGTGAAAGAGGTGCAGCGGTTTTTAGGGTTTGCCAATTACTACCGGAGGTTTATCCGGGGTTTTGGTCAGGTGGCTGCTCCCATTACCTCACTGCTGAAGGGAGGACCGGTGCGCTTGCGTTGGTCAGCAGAGGCGGACAGAGCTTTCAGTCGTCTGAAGGAGCTGTTTACCAATGCGCCCGTGTTGGCGCATCCGGACCCCTCTTTAGCGTTCATAGTGGAGGTGGACGCGTCCGAGGCGGGGGTCGGGGCCGTGCTGTCCCAGCGCTCGGGCGAACCACCCAAGTTCCGCCCTTGTGCCTTCTTTTCGAGGAAGCTCGGTCCGGCGGAGCGAAACTATGATGTGGGGGACCGGGAGTTGTTAGCTGTAGTCAAGGCTCTGAAGGTGTGGAGACATTGGCTTGAGGGGGCGAAACACCCTTTTCTCATCTGGACTGACCATCGTAATCTCGAGTACATCCGGGAAGCGAGGAGACTAAATCCACGTCAGGCTAGATGGGCCATGTTTTTCACCCGGTTTCAGTTCACCATCTCGTACCGACCAGGCTCCCAAAACACCAAGGCCGACGCGCTGTCCCGTCTCTATGATACCGAGGAGCGGTCCGTTGAGCCAACTCCCATCATTCCACCTTCATGTCTCGTGGCACCGGTGGTATGGGAGGTGGACGCGGAGATAGAGAGAGCCTCACGGTTAGAGCAGACCCCTCCTAACTGTCCAGCGGGGGTTCAGTACGTGCCAGGAGGGGTCCGGGATAAGCTAATCCGTTGGGCTCATACTCTCCCCTCCTCGGGTCATCCTGGCATCGAGAGGACAGTGCGGAGTCTTAGAGGGAGATACTGGTGGCCCACGTTGGCTAAGGACGTGAGATTTTATGTCTCCTCCTGCTCGGTGTGCGCTCAGAGCAAGGCTCCTCGGCACTTGCCTAGAGGGAAGTTACAGCCCCTCCCCGTTCCACAACGGCCGTGGACACACTTATCGGTGGACTTTCTTACCGATCTTCCCCCGTCCCAGGGAAGCACTACGATTTTGGTCGTTGTGGATCGGTTTTCTAAGTCCTGCCGTCTCATCCCGTTGCCCGGTCTCCCTACGGCCCTGCAGACTGCGGAAGCCTTGTTTACCCATGTCTTCCGGCACTATGGGGTGCCTGAGGACATCGTTTCTGATCGGGGCCCCCAATTCACGTCCAGAGTTTGGAGGGCGTTTATGGAAAGACTGGGGGTCTCGGTCAGCTTGACCTCGGGTTTTCACCCCGAGAGTAATGGGCAGGTGGAGCGCGTAAACCAGGATGTGGGCAGGTTTCTGCGGTCATATTGCCGGGACCGGCCTGGTGAGTGGGCGAGGTATGTTCCTTGGGCTGAGCTCGCTCAGAACTCCCTCCGCCACTCCTCAACGAACATGTCCCCGTTTGAGTGTGTGTTAGGTTACCAGCCGGTCCTGGCCCCATGGCACCAGAGTCAGACCGAGGCTCCTGCGGTAGAGGAATGGGTACAGCGCTCCAAGGACACCTGGAAAGCCGTCCAGGAATCGCTAAAGTTAGCAGGACAACGGCAGAAGAGGAGCGCTGACCAGCACCGCAGTGAGGCCCCCGTGTTCACACCGGGGGACAGGGTCTGGCTCTCGACCCGAAACCTGCCTCTCCACCTGCCCTGTCGGAAGCTGGGCCGCAGTGTGTGGGGCCGTTTAAAGTCCTGAGGAGAATAAACGAGGTGTGTTATAGGTTACAACTCCCTAGGTATTACCGTATTAACCCCTCGTTTCATGTGTCTCTCCTCAGGCCGGTGGTGGCTGGTCCCCTGCAAGAAAGTGAGGTGCCTGAGGTCCCTCCACCCCCTCTGGAGATCGAGGGGTCCCCGGCGTACACAGTACGTGCCATTCTGGACTCGAGACGCCGGGTGAGGGGCCTACAGTACCTCGTGGACTGGGAGGGGTACGGTCCGGAGGAGAGATGCTGGGTTCCGGTGGGGGGACATTTTAGATCCTACTCTACTGAGAGACTTCCACCGCCTCCACCCGGATCGCCCGGCACCTCGCCCTCCGGGTCGTCCTCGAGGCCGGTGGCGGCGCGCTGCGGGAGCCGCGCGTCAGGAGGGGGGTACTGTCACGACTTCCGCCGAAGTTGACTCCCCTGCCTGTTCGGGCGGTGCTCGGCGGTCGTCGTCACCGTCCTACTAGCCGCCACCGATCCCTTTTTCGTTTGTCTGTTTGTTTTGTCTTATTAGTTGCACCTGTTTTTTGTTTCGTAATTAGCTTCCCTATAATTAGGAGTTTAACCCGCCCTTGTTTTGTGCGGGATTGTTTTTTGTTACGTGTGTGTATTTTGGGTGTTTGGCAAGTGTTCTCTCTGCGCCCTGGATGTTCGGGCTTATTCAGTTTTTGTTAAGTAAAAATATAAGGAATATTTTTCCCAAGCGGCTCTCTCTCTCTGCGTCTGGTTCTTTCGCCAACCTAGTCCCGCGTGACAGGTGGCTACTTTGAAGAATCTAAAATCTAAAATCTATTTTGATTTGTTGAACACTTTTTTGCTTCCTACATGATTCCATGTGTTATTTCATTGTTTTGATGTCTTCTCTATTATTCTACAATGTAGAAAATAGTAAAAATTAAGAAAAACCCTTGAAAGAGTAGGTGTGTCCAAACTTTTGACTAGAACTGATTGTTTCTAACCCCAAAACTGGGTCACATCAAATCATAGTTCTCTCAATAAAATATGCTCACACTAAATCAGTTATGAATGTTGAGGGATAGTTATCAAAATCTGTGCAAAATGATATGGTGATGCACAGGTACAGATGTAGGATCTTAATTTGATCATTATTGTTTTGGCTGCGAATTTTACTGAGAAGCAGGAAATGTAGATGAGCTTTGGGATTTCATACATTCACTGAAAACCTGCAGTTATATTAACAGTATTTCACTTTTCATGTAATCTCATTTTGACCAGCTAATAGCCAGACCACTGATCAAGCAACATTATGGACTAAATGTTTGAATAATTTTGCTGCAGGACTATTTTGCTGTGACTATATAGGTCAAATTAAGATCCTACACCTGTACTGTGTAGGAATCTTGGCAAAATGTAAAATCTTTCTCCCTGTAGAGGTCTTCACCGGGGGATGCCGTCCATGCACACATTGACAGTTGCCATGCCGATACCAAATCTTTCGCAGTAGACTACTTGCCAGGGCGGAGTCCAGCCTCCCACCCCACTTATAGACCTACTGACCACCTGATGATCACTGGTGCCATGGAAACAGCACGGGCCAACAGGTGAGGACGCCATGAATGGAAGCTGTCATACCTGTGTCATACCCAGCGGTGTAAAGTACTTAAGTAAAAATTAAAGTACTACTTAAGTGACTTTGGGGAATTACTATTTATATTTTTACTTACAATATTACTTTTACTTCACTACATTCCTAATGAAAATAATGTACTTTTTACTCTATACATGTTCCCTGACACCCAAAAGTACTCGTAACATTTTGAATGCTTAGCAGGACAGGAATTCAGACACTTATCAAGAGAACATCACTGGTCATCCTACTGCCTCTGATCTTGCGGACTCACTAAACACACATGCTTTAATTGTAAATGATGTCTGAGTGTTGGAGTGTGCCCCTGGCTATCCGTAAATAAATAAAAACAAGAAAATGGTGCTGTCTGGTTTGCTTAATATAAGGAATTTGAAATGATTTCTACTTTTACTTTTGATACTTAAGTATATTTTAGCAACTACATTTACTTTTGATAGCTAAGTATATTTAAAACCAAATACTTTTAGACTTTTTCTCAAGTAGTATTTTACTGGGTGACTGTCACTTTTACTTGAGTCATTTTCTATTAAGGTATCTTGACTTTTACTCAAGTATGACAATTGGGTACTTTTTCCATCACTGGTCATACCTTATGTCCCCAAAGCCGACAATGCTTCTCCTTATTTGTGTTATTACAGGGAAATGGACAACCTTAGCTCGCCAATGTACAGTTGAAGTCGGAAGTTTACATACACTTCGGTTGGAGTCAATAAAACTTGTTTTTCAACCACTCCACAAATTTCTTGTTAACAAACTATGGTTTGGAAAGTCAGTTAGGACATCTACTTTGTGCATGACACAAGTCATTTTTCCAACAATTGTTTACAGACAGATTATTTCATTTATAATTCACTGTATCACAATTCCAGTGGGTCAGAAGTTTACATACACTAAGTTGACTGTGCTTTTAAACAGCTTGGAAAATTCCAGAAAATTATGTCATGGCTTTAGAAGCTTCTGATAGGCTAATTGACATCATTTGAGTCAATTGGAGGTGTACCTGTGGATGTATTTCAAGTGGGAAGCTTGTGGAAGGCTACCCGAAACGTTTGACCCAAGTTAAACAATTTAAAGGCAATGCTACCAAATACTAATTGAGTGTATGTAAAGTTCTGACCCACTGGGAATGCGATGAAAGAAATAAAAGCTGAAATAAATCGTTCTCTCTAATATTATTCTGACATTTCACATTCTTTAAATAAAGTGGTTATCCTAACTGACCTAAAACAGGGAATTTTTACTGGGATTAAATGTCAGGAATTGTGAAAAACTGAGATTAAATGTATTTGGCTAATGTGTGTGTAAACTTCCAACTTCAAATGTACATAACTTGAATATCAAATGAATGTAACCAAAATAGTGCAAACATTAAAAATTCAATAAGTATATGGTTGAATATAGTTTCCTGATCAATGGAGCACTATAAATTGGTCAATATAATGTCTGTATGTCCCAGTCAACATAGGCTGTCAAGAGACTTGGCTCATGCATAATCCCTAAACCCGTGATGACCGCAATCCCTCTCACATAGCTAAACACAACTCACCTTCCCAGGATATCCTCTCCAAAGGAGAGAGACAGGTCAGTCTGATCAATATTAAGAGGTTACCAGAGGTAGGTCAAATGGTCTTGAGGAAAGTGAGAAAGCTAAATTTCATGCTACCTTTGTATTCAAGAAGGATACCCTTATAGGACTGTAATACATTTGTCATTCACAGCATATCCTTTCTAAGCATGGTCTTAATGCATGAGAGAATGTGAGTCATACATTATGTCTCTCACACTGTGCAGAGTTGGCAAGCTATGCATAGTCACTGTGTCCTGTAGGGCACACTGGTAAGAACAGATAGCCCAATGAGATTACGGCCACTGTATTATAACCTCTCTCTTCCTGTTCTACACCCTCTCTCTTCCTGTTCTACACCCTCTCTCTTCCTATTCTACACCCTCTCTCTTCCTGTTCTACACCCTCTCTCAAACCACTCTCACATCTCTTGCATCACTCTGGTCAATTTTCTTATTTATCCATACTTTCCCCTTTTGTTAACCCAACAGGTACAACCTCGCAGCACCAGATGAGGAGGGCCTGAAAATCTCCACACTTGGGCTCCACAACGGCCACAGCTCGCCAAATAGCCGGTTCCTCTCCCCTAGTGGCACATCCGGAGGAGATAGGATATCAGGAGCCACAGGTCATAGGATGAACAATTACAACGGAAAGATCTCTACTACAGGATCGAGCCAACTAAGAAGTCGCTTCGTCAAGAAAAATGGGCATTGCAACGTGGTATTCTCTAACATGGAGGAAAAATCACAACGTTACCTGGCCGACATCTTTACCACCTGCGTGGACATTCGCTGGAGATACTTACTACTCCTCTTCTGCTCGACCTTCCTGTCCTCCTGGATGTTTTTTGGAATAATCTTCTATTCAGTTTCCAGAGCCCATGGGGATTTTGATGAGCACCCTGGAATGAGTTCCTCTTCAGGGTTGGAAGGGAATGGGCTTGGGGTTGGTGAAGTTGAAGGGGTGCAGAAAAAGTGGCAGCCATGCCTCCTTCATGTAGAGGGCTTCGTCGGAGCCTTCCTATTCTCCGTTGAGACCCAGACCACCATTGGTTATGGGTGGCGCTGTGTCACTGAGGAGTGCCCTGTGGCAGTGATCACAGTGGTGGTCCAGTCCATAGTGGGATGCATCATTGACTCCTTCATGCTTGGCACAATCATGGTCAAAATGGCACGCCCTAAGAAGAGGAACCAGACCCTGCTGTTCTCGAAAAACGCTGTGATTTCCCTGCGCGATGGCAAGCTGTGCCTCATGTGGCGAGTGGGTAACCTGCGCAAGAGCCACATCGTGGAGGCCCATGTGCGGGCACAGCTCATTCGACCCTACGTCACGGCAGAGGGAGAGTTTATCCCTCTAGAGCAGAGAGATCTCAACGTAGGCTACGACGAAGGCATAGACAGACTCTTCCTGGTTTCTCCTCTGGTTATCGTCCATGAGATCGACGAGGACAGCCCCCTGTATACTGTGAGCCGGGCTGATCTGGAATCTGATGACTTTGAGATCGTAGTGATCTTGGAAGGCATGGTGGAGGCCACCGCCATGACCACCCAGGCCCGCAGCTCCTATCTGGCCAAGGAGATCCTATGGGGGCATAGGTTTGAGCCTGTGATCTTTGAGGACCGAACCAAGTATCAGGTGGACTATGCTCGCTTTCACAAGACCTACGAGGTGCCCTCCACACCCAACTGCAGCGCCAAGGAGCTCATTGAGACGGCCAGCCGGCCTGCCTCATCCGCCTCCTCCCACTCAGTATTCCCAACCAGCCCCAGAATCACCCAGCACCTCGTAACCCCCCACTCCCCCAGCGCCTTCTGCTATGAGAATGAGGTAGCACTGAGCTGTGGAGAGGACGAGGATGAACTGGATAGGCAAAAGGGAAAAGACAGGGAGGAGGAAAGGAGGAATTCAGTTTCTGTAGACTTTCATAATTTGTTTCAGGACCCAGCCACAATGACATCCGGCAGCAACGTGCTGTGCGTTTTGGACATGGACAATCAGATGGATTTTGACATTCTACAGACTACCATTACTCGTGATCCACTGACATATAAAAGTGAGTCAGGAATCTGAGGAAAAGGGATGGCACCCTCAGACCCTTCCCAACCCCTCCATTCATATAGTTGAAGTCGAAAGTTTACATACACTTAGAGTCATTAAAACTAGTTTTTCAACCACTCCACAAATTTCTTGTTAACAAACTATAGTTTTGGCAAGTCGGTTAGGACATCTACTTTGTGCATGACACAAGTAATTTTTTCAACAATTGTTTACAGACAGATTATTTCACTTATAATTCACTGTATCACAATTCCAGTGGGTCAGAAGTTTACATACATTAAGTTGACTGTGCCTTTAAACAGCTTGAAAAATTCCAGAAAATGATATCATGGCTTTAGAAGCTTCTGATAGGCTAATTGACATAATTTGAGTCAATTGGAGGTGTACCTGTGGATGTATTTCAAGGCATACCTTCAAACTCAGTGCCTCTTTGCTTGACATCATGGGAAAATCAAAAGAAATCAGCCAAGACTTCAGAAAAAAAATTGTAGACCTCCAAAAGTCTGGTTCATCCTTGGGAGCAATTTCCAAATGCCTGAAGGTACCACGTTCATCTGTACAAACAATAGTACGCAAGTATAAACACCCTGTGACCACGCAGCCGTCATACCGCTCAGGAAGGAGACGAGTTCTGTCTCCTAGAAATGAACGTACTTTGGTGCAAAAAGTGCAAATCAATCCCATAACAACAGCAAAGAACCTTCTGAAGATGCTGGAGGAAACAGCTACAAAAGTATCTATTTCCACAGTAAAACGAGTCCTATAATCGACATAACCTGAAAGGCCGTTCAGCAAGGAAGAAGCCACTGTTCCAAAACCGCCATAAAAAAGCCAGACTACAGTTTGCAACTACACATGGGGACAAAGATCGTACTTTTTGGAGAAATGTCCTCTGGTCTGATGAAACAAAAATAGAACTGTTTGGCCATAATGACCATCGTTATGTTTGGAGGAAAAAGGGGGAGGCTTGCAAGCCGAAGAACACCATCCTAACCATGAAGCACGGGGGTAGCAGCATCATGTTGTGGGGGTGCTTTGCTGCAGGAGGGACTGGTGCACTTCACAAAATAGATGGCTTCATGAGGACGGAAAATTATGTGGATATATTGAAGCAACATCTCAAGAATTCAGTCAGGAAGTTAAAGCTTGGTCGCAAATGGGTCTTCCAAATGAACAATGACCCCAGGCATACTTCCAAAGTTGTGGCAAAATGGCTTAAGGACAACAAAGTCAAGGTATTGGAGTGGTCTTCACAAAGCCCTGACCTCAATCCTATAGAAAATTTGTGGGCAGAACTGAAAAAGCGTGTGCGAGCAAGGTCTACAAACCTGACTCAGTTACACCAGCTCTGTCAGGAGGAATGGGCCAAAATTCACCCAACTTATTGTGGGAAGCTTGTGGAAGGCTACTCGAAACGTTTGACCCAAGTTAACCAATTTAAAGGCAATGCTACCAAATACTAATTGAGTGTATGTAAAGTTCTGACCCACTGGGAATGTGATGAAAGAAATAAAAGCTGAAATGAATAATTCACTCAACTATTATTCTGACATTTCACATTCTTAAAATAAAGTGGGGATCCTAACTGACCTAAGACAAGGCATTTTTATTAGGATTAAATGTCATGAATTGTGAAAAACTGAGTTTAAATGTATTTGGCCAATGTGTATGTAAACTTCCAACTTCAACTGTATATACCTACCTGTAGGTCTTGAAGTGAGGTCTTCCTTTTGTATTTTGCACGTTTTGCGCTGGATTTAGTACTAGATCTACACCCCTTTCGCCTTGCCAGCATTATTTTGTACCTTTACCTGAGCCCATGTTTTTGTTTGTGGAGAGAACCAAATGGGAGACTGAGGTAGTGGTTCTACTCTGCACACCTGACCCATACGTGTACCTCAGTTGGACTGTGGGACAGTCACCTAGAGAGATAATTACATATGAGATTGTATGAACACGTGACTTTTTTAATGAGGTAATAGGAAAGGAACACCAAGAGATGGACAGTTCCAGTAGAGAGCTGAGGATGAGACAAATAATGACTTGTTGAGGCGTGTGTAATGAAGGATAAACAGACATTTGACCAAAGGAGGACTTCTGCTTCAGAAACGGTCTCAGAAGGAAATGTGCAGGGAAGACACCCAGAATATTTGAGTGACATTCAAGTAGGTAGGTTTGATGTTTATCTACACAGTCGTATTACGTAGTTTGTTTCATTTGGACATGATACATGATATTTTGATGTGTTATCAACCTCCAGTGTTCTGTAAAGATAAAATGACTGGTGATATGACATGTAATATGAATCATACTTGGGTTAAAATACTATATCAACTCTCAGTTCAGGTGTGCAATATAACAGACAGGATAGTTTGCTGCTTTCTACTATTTGCACTATTGTTATTCAGTCAAGTTTTCCTTTGAGCCCCTGATTTACTACTGTACACACATTGTTTTCATAGTGTCTTTAGCATAGATCAATAAATCATTTATCGGTTGTTACTGTGCGTAATAACAACAATACAATGACCAATGCAATCATTAAATAATCATAGCTAAGGGTTTTATTGTCTGAAATCCAGTTCGTCATTTGCTGGAGAAAAGAACTAGGTGTTTTAATTCTCCAGAATTAGGTAGCTTTTTCTCACATTTTTATTAAAGCCCCGTTTTTGTGTTGCAAAAGGAGCATGACTGTAAAAAAGTCCCTCTCTTCAGTGTATATCAGTAGAGAACGTATCATAAGTTACTTATCTGGTCTCTCATGTCACCTTAAAGACATTTCCCGATAGATACCTTTGGGGGAATCATCTGAAAGCAGTTCTCTTTAGAACGTGAGATTTCATAAAGGTTGATTCTAGAGAGAATGAATATAGAAACATCTTTGTGTGTTCCAAAGTTTCTATATTTCATCTCTTTCCCACTAAGTCAAATATAAACAACGTTGTCTTGTTTGTTGGCATATGGTTTGTGTATGAAATTATTCTAATTATTTTTCTGACCCTTGAATCTCCTGCACCGTAGCTCCTATTGTGTGTAGTTGTCTGAAAGATGTTCATGTCCCTTGTCTGTTTCCTGCACCGTAGCTCCTATTGTGTGTAGTTGTCTGAAAGATGTTCATGTCCCTTGTCTGTTTCCTGCACCGTAGCTCCTATTGTGTGTAGTTGTCTGAAAGATGTTCATGTCCCTTGTCTGTTTCCTGCACCGTAGCTCCTATTGTGTGTAGTTGTCTGAAAGATGTTCATGTCCCTTGTCTGTTTCCTGCACCGTAGCTCCTATTGTGTGTAGTTGTCTGAAAGATGTTCATGTCCCTTGTCTGTTTCCTGCACCGTAGCTCCTATTGTGTGTAGTTGTCTGAAAGATGTTCATGTCCCTTGTCTGTTTCCTGCACCGTAGCTCCTATTGTGTGTAGTTGTCTGAAAGATGTTCATGTCCCTTGTCTGTTTCCTGCACTACACTGCACCTGTTTTTCTCTTCATCTTTATCCAACAACATTTGGTTCTTGAGTAACTTTTGCCATTTTTACATCTGCAAAATTGTTTGTGAAGATTATATAAACTTGAATGTGTGTGTGTCTGCGTGCGTGCGTGCGAGAGAGAGAGAGAGAGAGAGAGAGAGAGAGAGAGAGAGAGAGAGAGAGAGAGAGAGAGAGAGAGAGAGAGAGAGAGAGCGAGAGAGCACTGGGCATTCAGTATGACAGTAGGCTTTTCAAGTCAAAACTTGCACTTTTTCAAATAACCAGACCTTTGTGACAGTTGAGGCACACGGGAAACGTTGTCACCACAATGCAACTGCTACTTTATATTTTTTTACAATGAACGTACTGTATTTGACGGGTTGTGTGTACATTTCGATATGCTAGCAGCTGCATGGAGTAAATGCTGAGAGATAACGGTGAGGAATCTTTATTACGCTACTATATCTGGTTTACAATGTGTGTTTGTAAAACAAACCAATTGTGTAATATTATTTCCTAAAATAACTGTGTTGATTTATCTCTGCCGCTCAGTCTTCCTGCTTGCACATCTCTGTTAACATGCCATGTGTGGAGAAACAGATACATTCCCTGACCAACACAAGCTTGAACAGCGAGTAAATCATAGAATGCACTTTATTCCTTGTGTATACCTTCTGATGTTGAAAATAAATATGTATAATGTATCATTTTTGACTGTCTCTGTACATGTAGAATATGAACAATATTTGTGCACTAACTAACAAACAGTTGAATCCAGATGAGGAAATCCGGGAAGTGAGGAGATAAGGATGGAGTTGTTGTTCCCATGCTGTGCCACTAGGTGTCTCTGAACACTATTCCATCAGCGAGGTCTCCAGCAGAGAATACTGAAGCAAACGTTCCCTCTAGTGGTGGATTTGTTCCAGTGTGTTCACCACCCAGCTCCCTAGATCAACTATCAGACTGAGGCAGTTATGTCTGATCACTCATGCTGTGTTAAGCGACTTACGGGACTCTTCAAAACAAGAATATCCAAATGTAAAATGAAAAGCATCAAATCGTAAAATACGTAGTGTATCAAGGGGATCTGAGGCCATTACTGATTACGAGGTTTCTCTGGAGCAGGAAATCAAGGACAGGACAGAGCCGTCTCTGGTAGACATGGTCTGATGGTATGGTGGGAAATGCTGTCGGGAAACAGTTGCAGCCTCAACACAAGACAGAAGAAAAACTGACTCAATCGTCCAAAAGAAAAATATGGTTTCTGTACCAGAGTCTGGCAATAAGGTTACAGAGAGCTGTTACGGAACCTTCAGAGATAAACTCAGGTAGTACCCACCTGGTCTTGGTAGAACAGAGAGGGAATCTGAATAGGGGTCACAGAGGCCAAATAGTGGTGCAGACAAACCCAGGGACATTGCCAGGTTCTTTGAACCCTGAGTCACTGAACATACAGCATATCTGTTATGACCTCCAAGTTAGACATGTCTTAGCCAGAACTGGTGTGCAGAGGTACTTAATATAATTATAATAATACATACCATTTAGCAGACACTTTTATCCTAAGCGGCTTAAAATCATGCGTGCATACATTTTCTGTATGTACAACCAAATTTTACTTCCCTTATCCAAAGTCCCTTATCCAAAGTCCCTTATCCAGAGTCCCTTATGCAGAGTCCCTTATCCAAAGTCCCTTATCCAGAGTCCCTTATCCAGAGTCCCTTATCCAGAGTCCCTTATCCAAAGTCCCTTATCCAGAGTCCCTTATCCAGAGTCCCTTATCCAGAGTCCCTTATCCAAAGTCCCTTATCCAGAGTCCCTTATCCAAAGTCCCTTATCCAAAGTCCCTTATCCGAAGTCCCTTATCCAGAGTCCCGTATCCAAAGTCCCTTATCCAGAGTCCCTTATCCAAAGCCCCTTATCCAGAGTCCCTTATCCAAAGTCCCTTATCCAGAGTCCCTTATCCAAAGTCCCTTATCCAAAGTTCCTGTCCCAGTCTTTGTATCAGCATGGACAGTTATTTTATTTATACATCTGCATTTGAGTGTACCTCTGTCTTAATGAGATCATTCCTCTCTCCCGATTTTAATTAAGTTAAAATCACCCTCCTCTTCAGGCTAATGAGGCACTTCCCCTTTCAGCGTTTTCTTCATTAGTCCCCCCATCCCCTGCTTTATTCTCTTCTCTATCCCCTGCTTTATCCTCTTCTCTGTCCCCCTGCTCTATCCTCTTCTCTATCCTATTCTTTATCCTCTGCTCTATCTGCTCCATAATCGTCTCTATCCCCTGCTTTATCCTCTTCTCTGTCCCCCTGCTCTATCCTCTTCTCTATCCTATTCTTTATCCTCTGCTCTATCTGCTCCATAATCTTCTCTATCCCCTGCTCTATCCTCTTCTCTATCCTATTCTTTATCCTCTGCTCTATCTGCTCCATAATCTTCTCTATCCCCTGCTCTATCCTCTTCTCTATCCTATTCTTTATCCTCTGCTCTATCTGCTCCATAATCTTCTCTATCCCCTGCTTTATCCTCTTCTCTGTCCCCCTGCTCTATCCTCTTCTCTATCCTATTCTTTATCCTCTGCTCTATCTGCTCCATAATCTTCTCTATCCCCTGCTTTATCCTCTTCTCTATCCTATTCTTTATCCTCTGCTCTATCTGCTCCATAATCTTCTCTATCCCCTGCTTTATCCTCTTCTCTATCCTCTGCTCTATCTGCTTTATCCTCTTTTCTATCCTCTGCTCTTCTCAGAATACACATTCTATTTACAGTATCTATACAAATGGGCACAATTTGGATCTCTTAACCTTTAGAGAAGTGGTCAGGCATTTTGCTCAGCAGATGAAAAGGTTCAGAGTGGGGAGGACTGGTTTATAGCTTCAAGCTCTGAGGCAATACCACTTTATTAGTTAGAGAGTGTGTTCTCTGGGGTGGTAAAAGAGAGGGGGTGGGCTACATACTGGCTATTAGAGTGGTTTGGGGCTCATACCAACTCTATTGTGCATTGTCTCCAAATGGAAGAACTTGGACTCAACAGTGACCCATTGTGTGGCCTTTAACTCTCCTATTACTATGCTAATTATGGGATGTGTCTGCCTCCATCATCCCCTTCCCCTCCTTTCTCATTCTCCATCTCTCCTTCCTGACCGTCCTCATCTCTCCTTCCTGACCATCCTCATCTCTCCTTCCTGACCGTCCTCATCTCTCCTTCCTGACCGTCCTCATCTCTCCTTCCTGACCGTCCTCATCTCTCCTTCCTGATCTCTTCTTCCTCTAACCTCCTTCATCC
Source organism: Salvelinus namaycush (assembly GCF_016432855.1). Classification (NCBI taxonomy): domain Eukaryota; kingdom Metazoa; phylum Chordata; class Actinopteri; order Salmoniformes; family Salmonidae; genus Salvelinus; species Salvelinus namaycush. The sequence continues at coordinate 73,872,858 of NC_052309.1, read as the reverse complement.
CTCACCCATCACCATGTGACGTATTTTCATGACCCTATTCAAGCGCTTCCTGCTGTTCCTCTCTTTTTTTACTTCTTTCATTCTGTCTTTTCTCTTCTCTCTGTAAGAGTATTTTTGCCTCTCTTCAGTCAGTATTTACATTGTATTTTCAAACACATTAGACTTTTAATCCGTTCGTTTATCTCACTCTTGCATCATTCACTTTTCACATTCCCTCCTCCTCTCTCCCATACGTTGTCTTAAAATGTCAAACTTAATAAAATGTATGTCCAGGCATGCCTTTCACTAACAACTATTTCGGCACATTTCCCATCTGTCTCAATCTTGCTATCCTCTTTCACTTGCCTCGTCCTTTCAGCTGAGGTGCTCGGTTAGAGGTGTAAGGTTACAGATTCCCAAAAGAATTCCTCCTTGGGGGAACTAGCTTCATCCCCGATGAAAACGACAACTCTAAAGCTTCTCTTTTTCCTATTACTCAGTCACTAATACACTGCTACTGAAGCTGCTGTTACAAAACATATTTCAAATAAAAAAGCATGAGCTGGCGCGCACCCAGAGAAAATGGTTTAGTGTAGAGGTGCTGACTAACGGAGAATAAACTGGAAGCTACAAAAACAAAGAGAGTCGCACATTCCATATATATAACCTCCCAGTAATATATTAGGTAAAAAACATCACTGATAGCGAAACGTTGGTGGTTTCTTACCCAGAGAATTACTGGGAGGTACATAACATATTTCCACCAACTGATGTGACTTGGTGTGAAATCTAACCTATCCCCACTGTGTTTCCTGCTCTAACACAATGTCACAGCCAGCTGGCAACCAATAAATCCCTCATCTGTTTTCTCCATGATTCAACAAGCGCGTCCAAATGATCCAAGAGACGGAGTAGAATAATAACCCCTCTCTGGTACATAATGACCAGGACGCACTGCATTAAATGGACTTCGTACAAACCGGGTTTTTATTACAATGGGATTTCAATGTCATAACACATTTGTTCGCGTTACATAGAGGTGTTACATGTTTCTGTCCCCAGTCTGCATACAGAACAACGTCACATGTGAAGACAGCCTGTGGTATAAACGTTACTACCCCAAGCCCCAGTCTGCATACAGAACAACGTCACATGTGAAGACAGCCTGTGGTATAAACGTTACTACCCCAAGCCCCAGTCTGCATACAGAACAACGTCACATGTGAAGACAGCCTGTGGTATAAACGTTACTACCCCAAGCCCCAGTCTGCATACAGAACAACGTCACATGTGAAGACAGTCTGTGGTATAAACGTTACTAAGGGAATCCATCTAATAGTGATTGATGATGAACACATACAACCTGCTGTCGCAGCACATTTCTCCCTTTCCCTTGTACAAGGAGTTCATTCTTGTGTCCAGCATGCGTTCATCGAAATGGATTCACACTGATGTTATTTGACTCCGGCTCCTGTCTGTTTACATGTAATGGGATTACATCCAGTGTGTCAGTAACGGAAGTTAAACTGACGAGACCTCAATCACACATGACTTCATCAATTAACACAACTAATCACCTGGGAAACTGAGTGTTGCTGTCTGTCAGCTGCTGTTTCCGTAGATCATCTGTATCTAGGTTACATCTTATGAACACACGGTTTGGAGGGAGTCTAAGACTATGTCTGTCAGTGTCTGTGAGTATGTAGCTCTGCTGTGTGTGTGTGTGTGTGTGTGTGTGTGTGTGTGTGTGTGTGTGTGTGTGTGTGTGTGTGTGTGTGTGTGTGTGTGTGTGTGTGTGTGTGTGTGTGTGTGTGGGTTTCGTGTTTGAACCCTAGCTCACATGGGCAGCGTGAGGGAGGGCCGCAGGGTGAGGAGGCGATGGGAGAGGGGGCTGCTCCCCATCTCCCTCTCCTCTTTCATCTCTCTCTCCCGGCCTCCAACAACGAAGTCTTTCATTCGGGCATCTCTATGGCTGCCCTCAGACCCCCCCGAGGCCCCCACCCTTTCACGCTGCTTAATTCAATGTTCCGAGAAAAACTCATGATTGGAAAGTGACTCTCTTTTTTCTGTATCCACCCCACCACCCTCATCTCCCTGCTCTTCTACTTTCTGTGTTTTCCCCATCAAAACAACATCTGCCCTGATGCACAGGAAGGAATGGGACACATCATCACCAGTGGCAACAGTATTGTGATGTGGTCAGAGAGTGTGAGAGCATGGAGTCAATGACACAAGGGTTAAGAATAGGTGGCCAAAACACAGGTCAGATATGTGTCTAAGGAGGGGGAGAGGGCAGAAGGGGAGGGGGGAGAGGGCAGAAGGGGAGGGTGAGGGGGGAGGTAGAGTGACATGCCGGGTGATTGATCAAAGGGATGGATAAAGACGACTCAAAACAAAAGATAAAGAGGGAAGACCCGAGGGAGGAAGGGGAGGGTGAGGGAGAGATTGGCATCTGCCCTCACTACCTGAGAGTCTTCCAACAAATTACGCAGTAGACCCAAGACCACTGCTGCTGGCACCACAGGCGATGCATGATCACATGAGCAAACAACCTGGCTTCTGTCTGTGGGTTCTACACTGGATACACATCAACACTCTTTGCAATTATTTTTATGGTATAATAACACATAACTTAAGACTAAAGAACACCGATTCGGTGGGGGGGGGGGGGGGGGGGGGGTGCGCCTTTCCTCGTCCACCTCATGCACTATGCTCTGGGTTTCTTTCAGCGAAGAAGCCCAAATAGATTTCTAACTACACATGTAGTACGACCAAATAAGAGCTAAACAAGAACTTCAAGAGAAAACTGACCCAGCCAATCGCTCCGGCTGACCAAGATGAACCTGCAGTAGTGGTGCCTGGGTGAAATCACTGGGGAAGGACTAAGCTAAATATCATGTGGCTGTCCATGGTACTGATTTCTGTGTGTGCGCATAAGGACAAAAAAAAACATGTTGACTCACCCTACTTTTTGAGAAACGCCAATGCCATCCCCCTCTCTTTCATTTTGCCGAAACAATCAATGACTCTGTCATACAGTACACGCTTTAATTTATTGTTGCCCTAGGCTACCTGGCTAAAACGCTTGCTCGCTAGCCCAACTTCTTTTCATGGCCAATGCTAGCTAGTTAACATTAGCCTTCTACATCTAGCTGCATATTGAACTTCCATCCTCTCAAGCCAGAGGCACAATATATGAATTTATGGTTGGATCAGAATCTCCATTATAATCATTGGCCAGTAAGGAGAATGAAGTAAAACCACAAGTCCAAATCACTATCTTTGTCCATGGTTAATTTAGGAAAGGGCCAATTTTAGCTAGCTAGCCACCGCAGGACAACAACACAAGGAGATGCAACAATAAAAAATGTTTTCTGTCAATGACGTTTGACTTGATGTGATGTGATTGTTGTGAAGCCAAATCCAAACTGGCTTCCCTTGACACTATTTTTGGTGCGCTAGGACCATTCACAGTTGAGCTCACTCAGTTTAACTCAACGCTGATTGGCTATTATTGTATATTTTTTTAATCATGGGAAGTCAAATGCTCGCTGCTTCTCTTGCATCCAATGCTGTGGGGGCGGCGGCAACAATATCATACCCTTTTTGACCAGACAGCATCAGATAGATGGGTTACACATACAGAGACAGAGGGGCGCTGTTTTGCTCTCTCGGATGCCTTCTCTCCGGTGAGATACATTTAGCCTCTTGCGAATTAAAGGAAAATTATGAAACACTGAGAGATGAAAGATAAATTATTTTATATTTTTTTCTTAGTAAATTTTTTGGGGAAGCCTGGCTTCCCTTGGCAACCATGAATACACGCCACTATGAACATGAGCACATCTTAGGCCATAAAAGATGTTGCTTTTCTACTGCCATGATTGATCGACTATTAACTGCATGAACTTCAACTAATTGGGAATAAACGACTGCTTGAATGTCCTATTGTCAGAGCCTTCATCTTAATTATCGTGTTAGAGGCTTCCTTGAAAGAGGTGGTTTCATCCCCACAATGTCAGAACAGTAGTCGTTCAAGGCAGAGACAGATGCAACCCCTGCTACTTGGCCATGGGCCACGGCAATCAAAGTTTCATTCCCTGCTCGAGGCGTGTTAATTACGCGAGGTCGCGAGGATCACAGCGGGCGGGTAATTACCAAAATGGATGTGAAGCTTGTAGTCTAGGCAGAGGATGAGTCAAACACACAGACTCCTTCTCACACAGTTTACACTGTTATTAAGCGGCCCCTCCAGACCCTATCTGTTCACCTCTGTCTCTCGCCCCTCTTCGTCTCCCTGGAGTCACAGTCACTTCAAAGCTGTCGTCGTGCTTGATGACTTTTGATTGACTTTTGACTTTGACTTTTGAGAATGGGAATCATGGGGCTGAGCAGCCTTACTAACCGCTGCATCACAGCATGAGAATATGATCAGAGTTGTATTGTCATTAGTTCAACATTAGCCTTAAAATCAAGCGTCAACTTCCTCCACCCAGGACATACAGCAAATCAAACACACATTTAAAATCACAATCCACAAATCCACCATCTGCTATTGATTAAATAGAGGCCTCATTACCTCCAAAGGTGATTGCTCATTAACAGCTATAACTTCTGCAACAATATGACAGCTCATATATGAGCAATTGCAGATTGATAATCACTTGTCTGTACACCAGCTTGTGAAACACATAGTAGGCTTTTACACATGTAAATATGTTGTGTATGGTTTGTGGTTTTCAGGCACACGCAACAATTCAGCAGAGCTACAAACATTTCCCCTGATACTGTCCTAGTTGGCTGGAAAACATGTGGTAGGAATATTGATCTTGTATAGGGACCAAATGGCCATGCCTGAGAGGGAAGCCAAGACCATACACAACTGAATATTTTCAGTGATGCAAATGACTCTGACCACGTTCCAGCCGGCACCCAGACAGCAACATGGCGACAAAGGACACTTTTGTTCTCTTCCAAATTCTTGTGAATCATTTTCTGCAAATGACTGAATCTCCTCATCCCTCGCCTCTCATTCCACTCAATTAGCATGTTTGTGTCTTACGCCCCTCACTCAGGGATGGATAAAACTTTCCAAATGTTATCACATAATACACACACACTATGTTATGTGGCACTGAGAAGGTGACACAGAGAGGTGGAGATAGTGGTGACAGGAGGTAAAGAATAGGTGATTGGTTTTGCTCCAGGAGACAGGGGGAATGGTTGGGAGGGACACAAGGCTCCATTGAATGATTTCTCACTTACTCCTTATGTGTCTCCCCCAGTTCTCTTCCATCTCCTCCTTTCTCCCACAGCTGCAGCAGTGCTCATGCTTTTGTATTAGAGGAGGGGAGGGAGAGCATACTGACAGAGAGAGGGAGTGAGACTGAAAAGAAAGAGCGAGGGAGAGATGTGGAACGGGACAGCGGCCGTGGAGTGAACTGAAATTCAAGGAAATAAAGAAAGTAACAGTTAACCTCAAGTCTGTTGTTTGTAAAGATGTGTATAAAGATGGCAGAATTTAGATACGATGTCATTGTTTATGCACTACCCACTGAGTTTGTCAACTATGGCGCGTGACATGGTTCAATGTGCCAATAAATCAGCACAATCTACCTTTTCGGTTTTTCAAATTGCCGGCATCTTGAAGCTAAAATTGGGATCATGTATACAGTGGTAATTACCAAAAACTGCAGTGGAGAGCAATGAACAATACGTTGAACAATGTACGGCGAACTTAGCAAAACAAGGAATTTGTGGTAAGTGCATGGGGACCACCATCTTTATGCACCTCTGCTGTTGATCAATCTTTGCCCAATTACACCTGTTTCATGGTAAATACTGAGATTTCAAAGGGTGCCTGATTTTTGGAGGAGGTCAGTGTGGTGGAAAACAATGGCTCCATTCATACTGATATATGCAAAGTCTTTATTGATAACAAATCATCTCAGCATGATTGTATGATTGAGTGTAGTCTGGCCCAGGAGTGTGAAGGTGAACGGAAAGGCTCTGGAGCAACGAACCGCCCTTGCTGTCTCTGCCTGGCCGGTTCCCCTCTCTCCACTGGGATTCTCTGCCTCTAACCCTATTACAGGGGCTGAGTCACTGGCTTACTGGTGCTCTTTCATGCCGTCCCTAGGAGGGGTGCGTCACTTGAGTGGGTTGAGTTACTGACGTGATCTTCCTGTCTGGGTTGGCGCCCCCCCTTGGTTTGTGCTGTGGTGGAGATCTTTGTGGGCTATACTCGGCCTTGTCTCAGGATTGTAAGTTGGTGGTTGAAGATATCCCTCTAGTGGTGCGGGGGCTGTGCTTTGGCAAAGTGGGTGGGGTTATATCCTTCCTGTTTGGCCCTGTCCGGGGGTATCTTCGGATGGGGCCACAGTGTCTCCTGACCGCTCCTGTCTCAGCCTCCAGTATTTATGCTGCAGTAGTTTATGTGTCGGGGGGCTAGGATCAGTTGGTTATACCTGGAGTACTTCTCCTGTCTTATCCAGTGTCCTGTGTGAATTTAAGTATGCTCTCTCTAATTCTCTCGTTCTCTCTTTCTTTCTCTCTCTCTGAGAACCTGAGCCCTAGGACCATACGTCACGGCAAACCGGGCATGATGACTCCTTGCTGTCCCCAGTCCACCTGGCCTTGCTGCTGTTCCAGTTTCAACTGCTCTGCCTGCGGTTATGGAACCCCTACCTGTCCCAGACCTGCTGCTTTCAACTCTTAATGATCGGCTATGAAAAGCCAACTGACTTTTATTCCTGATTATTATTTGACCATGCTTGTCATTTATGAACATTTTGAAAATCTTGGCTCTCTCTAATTCTCTCCTCTCTTTCTTTCTCTCTCTCGGAGGACCTGAGTCCTAGGACCATACGTCAGGACTACCGGGCATGATGACTCCTTGCTGTCCCCAGTCCGCCTGGCCTTGCTGCTGTTCCAGTTTCAACTGTTCTGCCTGCGGTTACGGAACCCCTACCTGTCCCAGACCTGCTGTTTTCAACTCTTAATGATCGGCTATGAAAAGCCAACTGAAAATTATTCATGATTATTATTTGACCATGCTTGTCACTTATGAACATTTTGAACATCTTGGTATTGTTCTGTTATAATCTCCACCCGGCACAGCCAGAAGAGGACTGGCCACCCCTCATAGCCTGGTTCCTCTCTAGGTTTCTTCCTAGGTTTTGGCCTTTCTAGGGAGTTTTTCCTAGCCACCGTGCTTCTACACCTGCATTGCTTGCTGTTTGGGGTTTTAGGCTGGGTTTCTGTACAGCACTTCGAGATATTAGCTGATGTACGAAGGGCTATATAAAATAAACTTGATTGATTGATTGATTGTACTTGGGTCATTCTGAATCCATTGTCACTTCATAGTCATTATTGCCTACAATTGATCTTTGGTCTGGCAAGACTGACTTTACATCAATATATAGATAATAAATACTGACTATACATCAATATATGGATAATAAAATACTGACTATACATCAATATATGGATAATAAAAGACTGACTTTACATCAATATATGGATAATAAAAGACTGACTTTACATCAATATATAGATAATAAAATACTGACTTTACATCAATATATAGATAATAAAAGACTGACTTTACATCAATATATAGACAATAGAAGACTGACTTTACATCAATATATAGATAATAAAATACTGACTTTACATCAATGTATAGATAATAAAAGACTGACTTTACATCAATATATAGACAATAAAAGACTGACTTTACATCAATATATAGATAATAAAAGACTGACTTTACATCAATATATAGACAATAAAAGACTGACTTTACATCAATATATAGATAATAAAAGCACACCTGTGCGTTACAGTTTAGTTAGTTGCCTGGAAATCTTAGCCACAGGAAAAACAAGGATAGCAAAACATAGATGCGTGCACATTATCATCAAAACTTTACAAGCAATCTGCAGAATATTATAATAATGTATTTGTTTATGGTTGAAACGCTATTGATAACGGCAGGATTCTCAAAATGGCATGCAATGGCAAATGAAAGGTTATAGAATGCCACCGAAGATCAGGCAGGTAACTAAACTCTCGCTATTTTTACCTCAGACTCTAACTCCACAACCCCCTATCAATTTCCTTTAGATGTCCCCTCACACAATTGAAGTAACTAGATTCTTCCCTTTGGCTAGCTAGTGTAGATATGAACCAGGACATACAATGAGCCATTCATGGTGCTTGCAATACATCGACCCACACCCCTTCCCGGCACCACCACACCCCATCCCCTATTGCCTCCTCGCCCCATCTCTCTCTAGCATTTTCTCCTGCTAACCCCCGCCCCGCCCCACACTACCCTGCTCCCCAGCTGCATTGAAAGCCAGTCCAAGTTCTATCCCCCCTCCACTATTACCCCCCAACCAACCTACTCCTCCCCCCATCACCACCAGCAACATCGGAAAAAAAGAACACAAAAGAATAGGAAATTCAGTGGTAGGAACACAAAGACAGGATTCATGGCAAGCCACAGACACTCAAGAAGGGGACCTATTTAAGCGCCGCGCAGCTGCATCGATTTATTAAAAAGATGGTTGAAAAGAAAGGTCAGAAGGTCTCATGGAATGCTGAATTATTTTTATTAACCCTTTGAAAATTGCCTTACATTTTAATGGGCTTTAATCATTATTTATCACAATCAGTGAGGCATTTCTGTGAAGGATTCCATTCAGTCATTGTGATATGGTAAATGTAAGGAATCTTAAAGAGTTCAACTCTAGGAGTGCTGAGTGTCTGTGAACTTTGGTTCTATGACGCGTAAGTGTTAATGTGAAGTAGTGGACAACAGATACACTGGGAGTCTACGTTCGAAGTGAAGAGGGACTGTGTGATATCCTTGTGCTCACCTGTCAATGACTACATACAAGAATGGCGGTTCCATTTGTAATCAAAATGGACTTGGGGAGGATCTCCAGCTCTTCAAATGATCACAGCCCACAGGATGATTGCAGCAGCTTTGACTGACCTGCTGCAATGGGACATATTTGTGCACCTGTTTGATTTTGTACAGGTGCAAAATCTGTTACCGCCTAACAGCTTAGAGCAGATCACATATTTAAGAGTGGGTCATCTGAATGTCTGGTCTGTGGGCCATATCAGAAATGAAAAGCAAACCCCAAGAAGAGTATGGTAAAGTTTGCAGTCTGTAACTTTTCTAGTGGATTCCAAAATATCCATAACAAAGCCAGACACCAAACAACGTAGCTAAAAGTGAGAGATACATTTAAATTAAAGTAAATTACTTATTGTTCTGTAATGGACCTCTGCGTTGTTTGCCTTTTCCACTGCAATCCATCTCAGCTGCCATTGCTAGGTGCCAAAATTAGGATTATGAGGAGGAAGAGTTTGGGTGTTTACTGGGCACATTATTCAAGTGATGGATGACAGCAGAATTCTCCCCATCCCACCAGAAAATATGAGATCATTACACTAAGTCCAGTCATTTTTTTACCACTGACCTCTCTCTCCCTCTCCAGCTCTTGCTCTCCCCCTATCAGATTCTCTCCTTTTGTGAGAATGCAGGAATTCCCCCAGGAATTTTCTCTGCCAGCACACAGACAAAAGGTCAACCCTTCCCTCACAGACACAAAATGATAAATACATTTGCTCTAGAAAATTCTGGTCTTTCTCTCTTCTTCTTGTTGTTCTTCTTCTATCCCTTAAGTGTTCTTGAAATAAATTTGATCCAGTCTAGTGCCACAGGATGTTGTAGATATCTGTCCCTGTTGTGAACAGGCTAATGGAAGAGCCCCCTCAGGTAGTGGCACAGTCACAGAACCATGAGGCCCACATTAGCAGTCTGCTTTGAGGGTGACCCCCTTACCCCCCTGGTCACAGACCTGAGTTCCAACTGTTAACCGTCACAACTGTCTATGGCTGCACAACAAACGGCATCATCAGTGTCACATGTCAGGTCCCTGCCACCACAGCGGATTTATGGGAAACTCAGAAACTAAAGAGACAGTTTCTACATTAACCACATTTCTATGTTGAAGGAAACATTTAGCAACACAAGTCACAGTAAAAAGCACTAAGTTCAACGTTTGTAGTGTCCATTTTCTTCTTCTTTCAGATAGTGATTTAAAATGATATGATGAAGGTTTGTGAGTAGAAAATATCCCAATACTGCGACATATTCCATTCTAAATGAACAAAGCTAAACAAATAGCAAATAAATCCTCATTCTGAATCAACATATAATAAATGAATATTCAATAAGTAAGAGAAATCTCATTCTAACAAGTGTTCTTATTCCTTTGCCTCTTAATATTTATTTCAATCAATACCATCATGTTAATGATTTCTTCTATTGATAATTATATCATTTGACCCTATTTTTACTTCTCTACATCTGTAAACGTCAAGACATCACATACTGTTTAGCACAATATTCAAATACTGGTACTAAAGACACAAAAACAAAACAGAGCAAATATATTCACCATTTTACATTTTTAAAAGGTTTACCACAAAGTTGGACGCTGTTTAACCATATAGAAAAAGCATATTTATTAATTAACAAGCGAAGTCAGAGGGTGAAGGAATTAGGCTTATGTTATAAAATATATATTTAAAAAATGTGTCTGACATTAAGTTTTGTTATTGTGACAAAACAATATCCAGAATATTTTATTTAATAATGATCTGATACTAAATTGGGCTTTCGACATAAATGACATGTTAGTCGTTGTATGCAACCAAAATTGAAAAGCCAAATTTGTATGACTTTATAAATATTTTCGTTACATCAATGCTTCCTCTAATATTCTGATAAATTAGACCTAATGTAAAATTGAGGAAAATGTATTTCTCGTCTTATTCTGTCACGTTTGCTGCCGTTAACAAAAACAATAGTCTGACCATTCAGCCCAGCCTCACATTCAATTCGCGCATATGATGAGGTTGATGATTAGGTGGCCATGATGGAATGCGGCCAGGTTGGTAGATGGTTTAGACGCGGAGTTTTCAGAAGAGTTTATCTAATGGTGAAATGACTTATTGTTAGGCCTAAAAGCAAACCAACTAAAAAATAAAAAAGTCGCATTGATAATAGTTAACCTGATTTTATAAGCGAATCGATTATAACGATATAACCATGTCTAACTGTTGAGTTATTTTGAACTACGACCTTCTATTAACCTACACCAATCGCCTATGCTACTAAATGTTTACACAATTGAGAAACCAGCTAAATTAAACTTTAACATTAGGCTAATCAACCAAATTGCATGGAAGCGTATTCTTTGTTAAATACCTAATTGAATACATTTTTCCGTTCGATAAAATATTATAATTTGCCTAGAGGAGAACATAAAAGGTAATGTCATGACGGTGCAGTTAAAATAAATATTTAAACAACAACGATTCGACACATGCGACCACAGATATGTTAATCTGGCTTTTCTCTCCCTCTTAATTAACTTCAATAAATCACAACACAATCACACACAAATGCTGGGTCCTTACGGGATATTGATTTCGATAAAGAAACACTAACCACGTACATGAAGTGTATCTTTCTGAACTTTTTGCATTACAATATCCTTAGCTTATAACAAAAACGTATAATACATAATAGACATCCCAAACACTGAGGCTCAGAAATGATACCAATCACACTTATTTCTCAAATATTCGCGCCTTACAAAATGTAGGCTAAATATTGACATGAAAAGAGCAGTAATAGGCTTGTCTTCCCCCCCCCAAACACCATTAATTCCTGATGTTCTCCCAACCTTTACTGCACACTCACAAAAACTCACTTCGATGTTGCGGCCAGGCCACAAATCCTGAAGGACCAGCCAGTCCACCGGAGTTGCATTAAATTTCCCCCTCTCAGGAGCTGGACAGTGCGACAGAGATCCATAAGCAAAGTAGAGGTCTTGGAGCATTTTCCCCTATATGTGAGCGTTTGCTAAGACCCAGAAACTAAACGGAGACATGTCTTTTTCTCTCTTTTTTTTCATATACACAGAACTGTTTTTTGTTCCTCATTTTTTCATTTAAGGGGATAATGGAAGGGGGGTGTTCGTTTGATCACATGATTACAATTCACCTGAGATAAAACAAAGGGCGCAAAGAGAAGAGGAGAGAGGGAATGAAAGGACGAGAGAGGGAGAGAGAACCAGACAGAGAGATTCACTCATGGTTTGGATTCCCTTATCACAGTCAACATTCATGGATAATGAACAAATAAGTGATTTTTTTGGGATGAGGGGGTAGTGTTGGGAGAAGGAAATACAAGGGGTCATTGTTGAAAAGAACAGCGCATGTATTTGTGTGCGTTCGACACATGATACCCCCCCATCTCTACTTTCTATATTTTCTCCAAATGCTGTTTGGTTTTAAATGTGTGCTCTGTGTATCTAAGTGACTGCGCACTGATGCAATTATAAAACTCACACATAGGATGAAGTAGCGCACTGTTCGCCTTGGAATTATATTTAATTCCGACCGTCAGTGGCCTGCACTGGATAGTCTACTGTAGGCCTACGTTGATGCTCTATCCAACAAATCAGTGTCAGTGCAATTTAAATGAATCTAATACAAAATATCGAGAGATAAATGCCTATAGGCCAACTGTTCACTTAGCCTAGTTTGTGTGCGTAAAACGTGCGTAAAATCGATATCTAAACTAGATCAATAATTAAAAATAAATATATAACACATGTAATAAACTTGGACTGTATTAAGAGACAATAACGATGTCTGGTAGTTGCTCATAGGTGCAGCAATATACCCAAGAATATAGGGGAAATCTAAGAATGTGGAGTTGTGTGCGTGCCCCCCCCCCACCTCCCTCCTCCCCAGTACGACAACCTCTCGTCTCCAAGTGACAGAGCTCTGATATGAGCGTGCAAAAACAAAGCATCAGTGTGTTTCTCCTGAGACCCCGCTGCTAATTTAGATGATGTCCCCGGACATCACTTCAAACAGGATAAAAAGAGACACATCAAAGTCAGTTGTTGACACGTGTATCCATCGAGTGATGCGAGTGATAGGGTGCTGGACAAGCTCCTGTGGGACACACTACATCAAGTAGCCTATCATTCAAATCAAATGCAAATTCACACCACCAACAGGAAATGCAGAAACAGGCAAATACATTTAATTTGATAACATCAGAGAATAGGCCTAAGCTCCTTCTATAAAAAAAAAATGGCTTATAATAATAATAACAATAAGACGAAAACATTTCACCATGGGAACGCGTTCAAGGATATTGTGGAGTTTGGTAAATATCAATGTACCTCCTGCGTAAAAGCACATAAGGCTAGCCGGTAGACCTATTTATAATACAGGCCTTATGAATTATTCAGAAACACAAATCATTTTTAATTTGAAATTGAGTGATGGCTTATGTTTTTAAGGTCTCTTTTTGGTGTGGCCCTATAAGCTTTTGCAAATGAAAATCTCTCAGTAAAGGATTGCGCATGCCGCTAATATCCCTCTCTAATACATTTAACATGACAAATATCATAGTCAACATTGCTCTTTTATGATTTGAGCATTATATAGATATTTAGTCTATGCCTACATTTAGAGATGGAATCCCTAATTCTAAGTCAATAATATAAAACATCCAGCACATTAAAAAAGCTCCTACCCAATCTGTAATGGCTATAATGACGTATGAGTTTAACATGGATCTGAAAAATCACATCGTAGACAAAATTATATTTCTTACTGAATTATGGTTTTTAATCTTAATAAATGTTAATAGAAAACGGATATTTTTCTGTTCCACATTGGAATTGCCCTACTCTGATCACCACAAGAGGGTCAAAAAGTAGCACACCCCAAATATGGATGATATCACATACATTTTCCCAACAGAAAGGATTTTCCATAGGCTAGATACTACAGCCTAGAAATAGATCAGTAGCCTACCTAACCAAAACAATCGAGGCGTCTCCACATTATTCAGGTAGCGATAATATTGGCATAATATTGATGCTAATTTTGACAGTGAGATCCTGCCCTGCAGGAAACTGAGCAAAATAATCATCGACCAATCACATTGATTGCCGGTGTTGCATGTGTGTAAGTTTGCTGCTCCTTTAAGACCTTTTCCCCCACTTTTTTCTCTTTCCTCACACAACAGAGCTCTTTAAGCCCCGGCGCGCGACACAGAGCAGGCATTCATAGAAGGGCAGCGCGAGCGAGGGGGCTAGGGAGTGAGCGCGAGCGTCACTTTGGAAACTCGGGAACACACGGACTCTCGTGCTAAACGGGCGACCTCATTTTTCATTACTGAAGTAAGGTGCTTAGCATTTGAAATACTTTCCTGTCTCTGCTGTTCTCTCTCTCTCTCTCTTTCATTTGTCAAATAATCAAGCCATAAAGTTCATCTAAATTGTGCAGTTAGAAATGATGTATTACACCTGCATCTTTTGTAAATCATTGTTTTATTTAAATTATTAGACTATTATTATTAGGCTATTATCATTATAACTATTATCATATTATTATTGTTACATTTAAAACGTCTCTTAGGATAATCCTGCGGTGTAAAGTGGGCATCGCCTGCTCTGTTATAGCAGGAGATGATTATCGTGACTGGCAGGAGAAATACATGTTTAATACGCATCCCAGCAAAATATGATATATATTTTTGCAAGTGTATGCTACAGACTATATAGGTTAATACAAATAGGCCTACAGACATACAATTTCAATTATGAACCAGCTTCAAAGTTATGTATTCCGTTTAGGTGTGCCTTGTCTTAAACGGTCCTTTCGAAGTTATACAATTATTTCTAGACCAGTGAAAAATATAGTTTTAGATATAACGTCAGGGATTGATCGAGTTCAAGTTGAAATCAACGAAACTTTTCCCATTAACATCAAAATGTGACTCCTTAATTACATCTACTGACTATCCCAACATTCATGACGCATGGAACTATTTTCAACGAGATGAGGCATTTGACAGTATTATGCCTATTTATTCGTGAGTATTTACAGGTTGACTAATATACTCATCATTGAGAGAAAGTTAGTCAACAAGATCATCCATTTCATAATGCGTTAAAAGCTGGACGTGTTCTCGTCATCTCTGATCAGTGGTTAGTGCCAACAACCTGTTCAATGCATACAATATTCTAGACCTGCATCAGAACTCAAACTCGAAGGCCAAATTCACGATAAAACTCAAATAGGTCATAGAATTGTCACGTTTTATTAAATTGTTTAGAGACAATTGTTTTGGAATAAAAAGAAACTCAGATTCAGATAGGCTATTCCACATTTCTGGATATGTTAAAGTTTTTTTTTTTTTATTATAATAAATGAACACGTTACAACTAACTAAGGGAAAGAGACTACAGCATCAATCATGGGAAAATATTTTCGTAAATCAAGGGCAATTTATTGTTAGGTCAAGCGATAAGAAGGGCTTTGGAGTCTACTTCTTTCATGTAAATTAATTACGGTTGCTATAGAAAAAGCCTAATTGATGGAAAGTTAGACATCATAAACACAATTTAAGAGGGCTGTAGAGAACAATCAATATACTGTAGGCTACATAATATATATATACAGTAGAGCCTATATTGACAATAAATTAGATACGAGTTTTCAATGTGGACGAGCATAAATTGGCATTTAACTCCTGCTTTAATAATCACAGGACAGACAAACCGTGTGTCTTTCATAGTTCTGAACTAATCTGAAGGACAACCTGGTGAAAATAGTTTCTTTGTAAAGAAATTTGCTAATTGAAAAAAAATTGTCACGATTGTATAACATAGGAACTCTATTCTGGCTGCAACCAACTCGAATGGGCGAGATCACCAAGATCGGAGTTGTCATCAATTATTGTCGCCTTAATTGTCCATTACAAACCCGTTATTCGCCTATACATACACTACATGACCAAAAGTATGTGGACACCCGCTCTTCGAACATCTAATTTCAAAATCATGGGCATTAATATGGAGTTGTTCACCCCTTTGCTGCTATAACAGCCTCCATTCTTCTGGAAAGGCTTTCCACTAGATGTTTGAACACTGCTGCGGGTCTTAGTTCCAATTCATCCCAAAGGTGTTCGATGGGGTTGAGGTCAGGGCTCTGTGCAGGTCAGTCAAGTTCTTCTACACTGATCTCGACAAACCATTTCTGTATGGACCTCGCTTTGTGCACAGGGGCATTGTCATGCTGAAACAGGAAAGGGACTTCCCCAAACTGTTGCCACAAAGTTGGAAGCATAGAATCGTCTAGAATGTCATTGTATGCTGTAGCGTTAAGATGTCCCTTTACTGTAATTAAGGGGCCACGCCGAACCATGAAAAACAGCCCCAGACCATTATTCCTTCTCCGCCAAACTTTACAGTTGTCACTATGCATTCGGGGATCTTCCAAACCCAGTCCATTGGGCTGCCAGATGGTAAGCGTGATTCATCACTCCAGAGAACACATTTCCACTCCATCATGGCGGCGATCTTTACACCACTCCAGCCTATGCTTGGAATTGTGCATGGTGATCTTAGGCTTGTGTGTGGCTGCTCGGACATGGAAACCCATTTCATGAAGCTCCCAACAAACAGTCCTTGTGCTGACATTGCTTCATGAGGCAGTTTAGAACCCCATAGTGAGTGTTGCAACTAAGGACAAACGAATTTTACCCGTTCTGAGAGCTTGTGTGGTCTACTACTACTTCACGAATGAGCCGTTGTTGGTCCTATATGTTTCAATTTCACAATAACAGCACTTACAGTTGATCGAGCTGGCAGAGCAGACATTTGAGGAACTGACTTGTTGGAAAGGTGGCAACCGACGACGGTGCCACGTTGAAAGTCACTGAGATCTTCAGTAAGGCCATTCTACTGCCAATGTTTGTCTATGGAGATTGCATGGCGGTGTGCTCGATTGTATACACCTGTTGTGGCTAAAATAGCGAATCCACTAAATTGATGGGGTGTCCTCATACTTTTGTATAAATAGTGTATAAAGCTTCAATATTTTATTCTAAGTAGCCTGTGTGAGTGTCCTCCTGTCATATGAAAAGTAGGCCCATAGCCTCTTATGCGGACGCGCAATTGTAGATCGTTTGTTGCGAGCGCAGATACCCATACCGACATAGGCCTATTCGGATTAACATCCGTGCCAGAGACTTGTTAATAAGCTTCAACGTAACAGACATATGGTCCAACTATTCGAGAAAATACTAGGAGGCGTGCTATTGCTGGATGAGAGCCACGAAAGGCAACGTCTAACCTGCATTTTGGTATTAGTCAAAACCTTATTGACTAAAACGCACCGGTCAAATCTCTTTGCAAGATCACGGCGTTGCAATGCGATCCATTAGGCCTAATACGACTGTAATTAAACACTGTTGGGCCGTGGCAAAGGAAGCATCATCACCCCACCACATGCTCTTCTCCCTACTGACCAATGTAACGCTATCATGGGGGCAACAGCTATGTGCGTGGACAGGATAACAAATCGGCGTACAGAAAGGAGAGGGGGGATTAATTGTGACCACCAGGTGCACAACAGGACGTGGTTGAGGTACACGATGAGATGGCACAGTCCCGCCAATGCTCTGATAATTCACCACCATTGCAGTGTGCATGTCAGTGGCATCCAAATGTTACAAAGGATCAATTGGGCACTAGAGAGACAAGCATTATGAATTTAACTTCTACAATATGACTGATTCAACGATTAAATCAATTCCAAAACAAACAGCCTATAGTTTGTTATTACAGTTCACAAGTTCGCTTAATCAAAACGTTAAGGTCGTGTTGGCCTACACAGGCGGGCGTTGATTCTATGGACAAAACTACACATTTGACCCCAATAGGCCGCATACAGACCCATAGCCTATACTTTTTCAAACAGACAGTGTCCAATTCACACACGCGCATACACACACGTACCCACGCGTTTTATATTTCCAGCGCCAGCCCATGTTTATCTAAGAGCTCCGAGGTATAAATCGAAGCCCTGTGCTGGTGCGGGCTCGTATTATTCCAACACTTTCTCTCTGGGGAGCTTGCAATAAGTGCCAAACCTTAAACAGTAGCTTGTCAGCAGGAGTCGAGGCCTGGGCTAGAATAACAGACCGTCTGCACTAACTGTATGGGCTTCAGATTCGCTTCTATATGATTGCAATTTTGCACTTTTCCTAATAATTTCTATTACATCCTTTATATGCTAATTAAATGAAAGTATTCTGAGCAAGCAATGTACCACAAACCCTGAGGTGCCTTATTGCTATTATAAACTGGTTACAATGTAATTAGAGCAGTACAAATACATGTTTTGTCATACCTGTGGTGGTATATGGTCCGATATATCAAGGCTGTCAGCCAATCAGCATTCAGGGCTCGAACCACCCAGTTTAATAATATGTTCTATATTTCACTCACTAGGGTATTGTTTTCTAATACATACTCTACTTTATGTCCTTTGCAGTATTTAGCTAAAGGACTCCAATTTCAAAGACTGCAAGGGAGAGGACACTGTTCTACTGGAGCAAGTGGTGGGAATCAACAGGTAAACTGGGATCCACAATACGCGCTCAGCGTAAGATACCAGCAACACGGATGGAAAGAACTTTGATGAGGAATCCTAACAGAATTTTAGAACGTAGACTGAGAGTTGAGACTGACTGGGAATTTATATAAAGGAGACCTCGAGTGACAGAAGCAATCCTTTAGTTTTAAACAGGCATAGTTTATATTCCTGAAAAAGTGTGAACTTCTTCATTAGTTCAGACATAGGGATAGGCCTAGGCTTAGTAGTTGAATAGGTCAAGAAACTCTACCCTGTACACTTTCTGTTACTCACCTGAGGGAGGAAGCTTTCTTGGAAGAGGGGAAAGATGTCGGGAGAGGAGCAGAGTTTATCTGAGTTAGAAATGAGTCCAGGGGTCTCGGACGACGGTCACTCCTTGTCACCGGGTCACTCCTCCAGTGCAGCAGGCGGAGGAGACTCACCCCTGTCCGGACCGCAGCCCCAGCTGACGGGGGTCGGCGACGACGCCCTATCCGATGTAGCTGGCGGGATTTCCATCAAGTCCGATGAAGACGACGATCGCTTTCCTATTGGTATCCGCGAGGCAGTGAGCCAGGTGCTGAACGGCTACGACTGGACACTCGTACCTATGCCTGTGCGTGTAAACTCCGGCAGCAAAAGCAAGCCGCACGTGAAAAGGCCTATGAACGCCTTCATGGTGTGGGCACAGGCCGCACGGAGAAAACTGGCAGACCAGTATCCCCACCTCCACAACGCTGAGCTCAGCAAAACCCTCGGGAAACTATGGAGGTAAGGGAAAGCGTTAATTACAGCGTCGGTCCGCTTTGATAAACAACAATAAACATCCAGGGTTACACAAGTTCAAATGCGTTCTTAGTCACAACATTCTGGGTCAAAAGTTCAAAGGACACTTCATGCTACAGTAGACTTGAATTATGGACCCATAAAACATCAAAACAACTTAAAAAGTCATAGATTTGAGATTTTTCAAGGCAGGTTCCCTTCTTTACAGCAATGAGTTTCTCAACCAAATTAGCTGAGATATGTTAAAATAATATTCTACCACCTCAGAATAAAGCTTGTTAGAAAGTTGCCCCATCAAGGAATGTTGATTTAAGCTCTACAACCTAAAAAAAAAAAGAAATAATTATGTTGATTATGTAGCCTACAGAAAACAAAAAACATGTAGTTATGCGTTTTTTTGTATTCACATTATAGTGACTGGATATGCCCAATTTCATAACCCACTTAATTCATGGTGGTTTAGGAGGGAGATGGCTGCAGTGGGAATTACTGAGGTTTTTGTAATCCCCTCATCAATATATTTTAAAGCACAGACCATTATGGCAGATATACACTTTTATAGCCCTCTCATTTGTAATTGAGAGTGCCATATTAAAGAACCTACTATGTAAAAAGATATCCAAGATTTTACTGGTCAATGGGTTGAATGGCTAGTTCGGTCAGCCTTTAAAACACAGATATGGAGGACTGTTGCTAGGTCAGACAAATGCGTGCTGATGGGAAGGCCCAGAGAGGCTAATTCATTAACCTTATAAGGAGGCAACATTAATTAGATAAAGACTTGACCTTGAGCCCGCGCATGATTGTATAATTGGCCAAGAAACATGCTGAACTGGGAGTCTCAAAGGTCAGTGTTTTCTCATGCCAGTCCCCCTGACTCCACCATCAGTAATATGGATTTATGTTACGTGCACAGGATGCATCTTTAGCCTGTGTCTTAATTTCATTACAGTCCAGCCGAAAATCCCCTAGTGTGGGCAGGTTTTCTGATGCAGCTGTGAAGATGGTGGATCCGATTTAGAACGAGATGAAAATCAAGTGAATGTTTCAGAGGCAAAACTGATGGTAGAAATAATCGCCACAGTAGAAATATTGTCAATTGTTGTTTTCTAAAAATGTTTTAATGCTAAACAAGGAGAATAGCAGCATTTCCTATGAGTGTGTTGCCATTACACCAGTTAGACGTTTAAAAAAAAAAGTAAAATACTAGAATACTTAGTAGATTGAATATAAAAGGGGATGTGTCCCAGTTGACACAGACCACCTGGTAAATAAAATGTAATTATTCTTCTATTGGAGTTGGACAAGGTTATTGACCTCTGGGATGTGGAGGTGTCAAAGGAACCAGCACTGTGTCACTGTTATCTTAACACACATATTATGGTCATCATGTTATCAAAATACATGCTGTTAAATGTTCTCAGACTACTGTAATGTCCTCATTCAAACAGAATGGCTTACTGCATTAGAGTTTGACACATGCATCAAATCAGCAGCACAAAACACCTCTACTTTAAGTTCCTCCTGGCTGAAATTAAAATGTTCTATCATTGTTATTTCAAAAACGATTTTCTCCCTCATAGGCTCTTGAATGAGAGTGATAAGAAGCCTTTCATCGAGGAGGCGGAGAGGCTGAGGAAGCAGCACAAGAAGGACTACCCGGAGTACAAGTACCAGCCACGCCGCCGAAAGAACGGCAAACCCGGCTCCGGCTCTGAAGCTGACGGCCACTCGGAGGGTGAGGTCAGCCATAGCCAATCGCACTACAAGAGCCTCCACCTGGACGTGGCTGCCCACGTCAGGGGGGCGGGGTCTCCTCTGGCTGATGGACACCACCTACATACTGCAGGTATGCCACAGGGTCTGACCAGCCCTATCGATGCAGTTTGTCACACATCCCCATTCTAAATAATATACCACAAGCCAGGCTGACAATAACTCTGACATCTCTGCTTTGTGTCTCCCCACAGGCCAGAGCCACAGCCCTCCTACACCACCCACCACCCCCAAGACGGAGCTCCAGTCTGGGAAGTCGGGCGATGGGAAGCGGAAGGGTGGTGGAGCAGGTGGCTCCTGTGGGGGAATGGGGGTAGGAGCGGAAGGTGGCTCTGGATCAGGGTCAGGCAAACCACACATTGATTTCGGCAACGTGGACATCGGTGAGATCAGCCACGAGGTGATGGCCAACATGGAGCCCTTTGATGTGAACGAGTTTGACCAGTACCTGCCCCCCAATGGGCACCCGGGGATTGGACAGAGTGCTGGGTCAGCGGCAGCAGCAGGGTCCTCTGCATCTCCCTATGCCTACGGTATCTCCTCTGCCCTGGCCGTGGCCAGTGGACACTCTGCAGCGTGGCTATCCAAGCAGCACCAGCAGCATCATGCCTCACCTCTGGGCTCCGACCCCTCCAAGGCCCAGATTAAGAGTGAGGCCGGCTCGGGGGGACACTTTGCCGAAGCATCCTCAGGGGGTTCCCATGTCACCTACACTCCCCTCAGCCTGCCCCACTACAGCTCTGCTTTCCCCTCACTGGCCTCCAGGGCCCAGTTTGCAGAGTATGCTGACCACCAGGCCTCGGGATCCTACTACGCCCACTCCAGCCAGGCCTCAGGGCTGTACTCTGCCTTCTCCTACATGGGGCCCTCGCAGAGGCCCCTGTATACAGCCATCACTGACCCATCCAGCGTGCCACAGTCACACAGCCCCACGCACTGGGAGCAGCCGGTCTACACCACCCTGTCGCGGCCCTGACAAAGACCGGGAGCAGAGGGCTCTGGTGCAGATTTGGCCCCAACGGCAGACCCACAGAGCGGAGGAGACCTGGGTTGGAGGCAGTGGAGAGATGGAATCCCCTTCTGGTCTGGCCCAGATGCAGGAAGGCCAGTAGGGTCCAAGGAGGAATGGAGATCAGATGATTTTATGGGGTAACGTGTGGTGTATAACTTCAATGTTGAGTACTCAGAGGGTTGGATAAGAGAGAATAAATCAAATCCGTATTCAAATCTAGAGGCTTATCGTTGAAATGGTTTTATGAGGTGAAGATGTCAACAGTACAGAGTGCCACTGTTTGGCTAGCCCATCCATCTACATCTCAGGCATGTTGAAAACAGATTAATTACATGATGTAACACAATATCCAATATATAATCAATGACATATTCTGTGATTGGCCCAGAGGCATATTTCTTACAATTTCTTATATCGACTGAACCGCGTGCATACGTAAAATGTATGCTCACATGACTGTAAGTCGCTTTGGATGCATTTGTCTGCTAAATGGCAAGTTGCCTATGTTGTAATTGGAATATACTGTATATCTATAACAAAGGGCATACAGTCCAGAAAATCTGTTTCTACAAATGTTTTATAAATTAAAATGACCAAAGTTTTGAAACCAAAACTTTAAAGACAGAGAAAAATATTATTTAAGTTGTTTCTCTCCGTATGACACTGTATTACAGTACTACATTGATGTTGAATTAAGGTCAACACATTTTTTCTGACCTGATTACAGCTCTTTGGTGACATACCCTCAACACTATATTGATTTATCAACCTCAATATTTTTTTCCATGGCACTGACTATTATGTTGATTCAGCATTGTCTCTTTAACAGAGAACATTTCAAAACTGAATAGCGAATAAGAAGACAATGCTACATAATGATTTGATATAATCATCTTTTATTAACCAAAATTGAGGTCATTAAGTATGTATCTTCAGTAGACATAGTACATTATTTTCATTGTTATAATCTTTACTATTAATGTCATTATATTGTCAATGTTTTGCCATTACTACACTGAAAAGTCTGCACCACTGCCCTCACATTTTTCTCAATTGTTTGACATTCATAATGTGTCTATACTCTGAGTGTACAAAACATTAGGAACACCTGCTCGTTCCATGACAGAGACTGATCAGGTGAATCCAGGTGAAAGATATGATCCCTTATTGATGTCACCTGTTAAATACACTTCAATCAGTGTAGATGAAGGGAAGGAGAAAAGTTTAAGAAGGATTTTTAAGCCTTGAGACAATTGAGACATGGGTTGTGTATGTGTACCATTCAGAGGGTGAATTGGCAAGACTAAATATTAAAGTGCCTTTGAACGGGGTATGGTAGTAGGTGCCAGGCGCCCTGGTTTCAATGTGTCAAGAACTGCAACGCTGCTGGGTTTTTCATGCTCAACAGTTTCAGTTTCCCATGTGTATCATGAATGGTCCACCATCCAAAGGACATCCAGCCAACTTGACACAACTGCGGGAATCATTGGAGTCAACATGGGCCAGCATCCCTGTGGAATGCTTTCGACACCTTGTAGTCCATGCCCCAGCGAATTGATGTTGCTCTGAGGGCAAAAGGGGCTGCAACTTAATATTAGGAAGGTGTTCCTAATGTTTTGTACACTCAGTGTACCGTATTCAGTGTAAAATGTTAGATTTGTAGATAGTTGTTGTAACATTTTTGCTACCTGTTTATGGCTTTTCTGAAATGCCATCATAGAAACACAGTTGCCTGAGATTGAGTGAGTAATAGCATGCATGAATGAGTTCTCGAGTCTACAGAGGGTAAGATCTCAAACTGGCCTTTATGTAATGAAATACCAACCCCTTGTTTGCAACAGAATAGCAACAATCCAAGGGGTTCTTTTCTAAAGAGAGGTACCAAGAGACAACTCCAAAATAACAGTACCTGTAGTTAAAGTTGGATGCCCCTTCATCTTGTAATGTGAAATAATACCTTGTATGTTAATTTTATTCTAATATATGTGATTTCAATGTTATTATTTTAAATAATGGTAGTGCTTCCTTTTGGCCCAGAATTACTTTTGGGCTGTTTTTGTACATTATGTCTTGAGTGTAAGAAGCACATGACATTTCATTTTAAATCCTACGTCTTGCTTTAGGAATGGCTTGTTCTTATGAATATTACAATTATTATTTATATTTGCTGGTATTATGTTTTTATGCGCTGTTAACAGGTTTTCTTCACCGTGTTGAAAACTCTTGACTGTTATTGTTGTTTTGGTGTTTTGTGTTTTCTCAGTAAGTGTTGCCAGCAGAACAAAACAACCTGTAAATACTAGCGGAAACAAGACCTTAGCGACGTGATGACTAATGAATTTCTCTCACACTAAATAAAACTGTATTCTTTCTGCTTTTGTAAAAGTCTGTCTCCACTAATGTTTTTATACCGGCTGCCTTGAGAAAGGTCAGATGACATTGGACAACAAACAGTGAATTCCAATATACCATAAATGCTACTTGCCAACGTGAATTATTTTCTTATTTTCCTCACATTACATAATTAGGCTAGGGTTAGGGCTTGGGCTAGGCGATGCAACAACAGCAGTTATGCACAGCTTGCAGTAACTCATTCATTGTTTCATACACATAACAAAAGCAATTTCAGTGAATGGATCATGGCTAATTCAGTTAGGCTGAGTATGATTACAGAATATTGAAAACCATGGCAGCCCTCATCCATGAGCTCTAGGCACAGAACCCTTTTGCTGGATATTACTGTTCTTTGCACAGGCTACACAGCACCATACAGACAACACTGAACCCCACTATGGTCCACTGCTCTGACTGGTCCCACTACACGCACTTCAGCAGTTTAAATCATGTGTGTATATGCCTATGTCCATGCTTGTGTGTGATTGTGTGTTGTGGGTTAAGCCTGACTCTAATTCCCTCTATTTAATCGGCTGTGTGATACTTTGGTAAGACAAAGAGAGCCATTGAGAGGGAGCAGGGGGTGGAGGGAAACGGGGCAATGAGGGAGCCATACCCATAACTGCCTGGCCTGTAGCTCGCTGGGATACAAAGGGACTCTCATACTGGCTGCACAGTCTCTGCACCCCCACCCATCCCCAAACTCCCCTCCCTGCTCAGGTTGGGACTGTAATGGGATTAAAACATTCCAAAACTGGAGAGAGATAGAGATGTGGGCAAAATGCTTGTATGATGGAGGAAAAGAGGGAGGCTGCAGGATATTCAAATGGTGTCGTTTCGTGGAATGGGTATAAAAATGGACAGAAGTTTCCAAGCAGAGGTGAATGGGGGGACAAGAGAACACAGGAGGGTGTTAGGTAAGTGTAGGCCCAGGGCAGAGGACAGACATTATGCACATACGCCATCATCAGAGTGGATCTACCCTAGCGATGGCCCCTTTTCTGTGGTTGAGGAAATGGTCATGTGAAGATCTTGGGTCCCATATGAAAGGAATGCCGTGCCATCCTCAGGCAGGGAGTCTTCCAAATTTATTGCGACCCAAAAAAACAAGCAAAAAGATACCGCCAATGCCATTCCCCATTGTGGACCTCATAAATCACACTAAATATAGCTAAGATATTAAATGTGGATGGTTGAACGAGGCTTAAATGAAATGGTTTCCTATAAAAAGCATCACAGGCCAGAAAATGCACGGCACTGGTTGACTAAGGCAGAGAAGATCTATTTTCTTCCTGCTTGACCTGGGCATATCCCTCATTTTCTTTCCAACAGCTTTCTTTCTTTCTACTCCTTCAGCCTGTAGGAATGTCAGCCCACTAAGGACTAGAGTAAAACTAGACTGGGGTGTCATGGCCCCTTACACCAAATCTGCTAATTGGGCAAGGGTCCCTCTTCAGCCCCCTCTCCCAACCTTGGGTAGGGATCATTGCCTCAATAACAAGCCATTTCCACTAAAACAACAAACTGACTGTACTTGTCTGTTTGAGT
Organism: Salvelinus namaycush; assembly: GCF_016432855.1. NCBI lineage: Eukaryota > Metazoa > Chordata > Actinopteri > Salmoniformes > Salmonidae > Salvelinus > Salvelinus namaycush. Next base: position 73,846,820 of record NC_052309.1, on the reverse strand, counting down.
GTGTGTAGATAGAACAAGTAAGAGGGTGAGAGCTATGTCAGTTTCAGTATCTGTCCATCATCAGGAGGTATGGGTACAACTTTCATGATAATATAAAAGAGCTTTTTGACTGTGGAACTCAAACTGGAGAAAGAACACTGACTGTTGTGAAAACATATCCATGTGATTAGGGGTGTTGGGTTGGATAGGTGTTTTATCTGTACTTAGTGTACAATTCAGAGTAAAAGACAACTGATACAGTAAAATCCAGCACAACACATTCCTTCAGTCTATAATTGTGTTTGGGTCATGTCAGTGTGACTCAGTACTTCCGCCAGCCTCCAAGAAAAACATATGACGTTGATATCTCAGAAATATGACACAGATTTCTTAGAAATCTTAGTTCTTGGGAGGATCATTTAAAGACGTTTTGCTCAGAGCATAGTTGAAATTGTTTCAGCAAGTTATTCACTCAAATTAATTTGTGAGTTGTAGCATTTGTATTTAATTACAGATGTTTTGCAATTAACACTGCATGAAAAAAGCGAATACTTTTTTTGCTCTAAACCTTATAAAAACAGTCACATATTGAGACCTCCATGCAATAAATCAATTGTGTTGGGTAAGAAAAATACAAAAAGTACTTTTACAAAATAATTTAATCACAATAAAACAAAGAGCTCTTTCACAACAACTGCTCTTCCCCGTCATAAAACTATTCATAATCACAATTACATTTTTTCCTAACACAATGTAAATGTAGACATGCGTTAGAATTCTCCCTTGTGAATGACAGCTGTAATAACAGCACATAGCTTTTAAAAGCCCTACTTTCACTTCATATGCTTCAATGCTTTCAAAATAAATGGAGATACAGTGGGAGAGGTCACAGGCCTAAAATGTAAAAGACTTATTAATTGATGACTTCACTCTGCAGGTTGTCTGTAGAGCTGGTTGGCACAGTGCAGGTGTAGGTGAGGTTATAGCAAAGGACCAGTATGTATGCAGGCGTTTGTTCCAGCCAAGCAGTAACACACAAGATTTGACTAATCAATGAATCATAGTCTTAAATAGACCCTGACTAGTTAAATAAGGTGTGTTAATGCTTTCTGGAACAAAAGCTTGCACTCACACCAGTCCAGTGAGTTGCGAGGTGGTCTGGCCCTGCCTGTCCGGTTTGGTCTGGCTCAGTCTGTGATGATGAGCTCGTCGCAGCCCCAATCTTCATAACTGCCATCAGGAAGGTACCGCCGGATGATGATGGGGATCTTCCTGCACCTGTAACAGTCACAGAAAAAACACACTCAATCATATACTGAAGAGTAACAGGCACTCTCCAAGTATCAAACTGTATAGACTCCTTCCATCATAAACTAGAAAAAAAAACTATGAGATTAAGCATAGCTTACTTTAGCTCTTTCATGGCAATTTGCAGAGGGTCTGTCTCTCCCTCCAGCTCCACCATGACTGGGGCACACATCCTATATCACAGAGAAAGTTATGAATAGTGAGAGAGACAACATGACAGAGATAGACTATACATTCCTCCACATACTCAGCAGATTACCGGTCACCAACTAAACCTGCAGTTGACACCTGAGGTAGAGAATATGGCAAGAGCACAAGGTGAGTGGTACCTGTAGTAGTGGCAAAAATAAACATCTGTTGTAATATGCTGGGAACGTGGTATCCACGTGGGAGGAGATTTATCTTCCGTGTCCACTGCTGTCATTTTTTCCCTTTGTTGTACATCTTGTCAGCCATGCTGTAGGCACCAAGCTCCTTCAAACATTACGGTGTAAGGTTGTGATTCACGTTGGCTTTGGAATGTTTTGTTTTAATTCTTTACCAAAACAGCTAGCTTTATCTTCGTATTTGATCATTTAGAATACAGTCAGTTGTCATGTGTATTATGTTTTTTTTTAGCTAGTTGAGACCTAGTTTCGGTTACAATATTGATATTTACCTTTAGACAAATGACTGTCTTGAGTAAAGGCAAGACATGGGTGGAATCATACATATGCATTACAGCCATGTAAGAGATAAAGGTCATCTCTATATCGTATTTTAATTAACTTCCAAAATGTTCATTTGAGAAACCCATAGATGGTTACTAGTTCTCAGCGAAGAGGCTTGACACGGGCTCTTTTTATTCACAGGGACTCACGGGCAGAAAGACATTTCTGGAAAGAAGCGGAAGTTTCACTTTCCTAGCATATTGCAACACTGCTGAGGTGTACTCACGCTATCTGGAGGGCGCGTGTCCCCAGCACCCTGGCCCTTTCATATTTGGTCATGTATTGAGTTGTGATCCTCTTCTGGTTGGCCTGCGACCCCTCCCCTGCAGGCAGGATCTTCACATTCTCTTGGTCCTCCTAGTAACAGGTCAGGACAACAAGAAACAGACAGAGAGAGCAAGAGGTTGGGAGAATTTGTATAAATTGAGTTTGAATTGGTGATGAAATTGTTGAACATTGAATAGGTGACAGACAGTAATGGATTGATTGTAGTGAAATAAAAAGCATCAGAGGAATATGACAGATCACAAGAGATTACTAAAACACTATAAATCTGTCCAGATACAATGATGCTTACTATATAACGTTAAGAGTTAATACCTTGCTAACTAGGAAGAACAAATAGGTGGCAAACTCACATCTTCAACGTTTTCCAGGTCATCCAATCCCTCATCCTCTTCAGCGTCATCAAAGTCTCCATCATCAAAACTGCAGAGGTAACAAGAGGAGTAAAGTGTAAAGAATAATAAACGAAAAAGTGAACAGTGGAGTGTTGAGGCAACGTGCGCTAATTTAACCAGTTAGATTGGTTAAGTACAATACATGTGTGTCGTATGTCTTTTTAGGCTCTCAACGTGGGAACCTTTCATGTTCTCCCAGTGATTCATGTTCTCACTGGGAGAAAAATGAAAAGGTCACCACGTTGACCTAAAATCACTGGGAGAACATGGAAGGTCCCTAAATTGAGTCTAAAAAGACATGCGACATACATCGTTGTACTTCTTTTTTTTTTTTTAGATAACAATATTCTATATACTTACTCTCCTTCGTTGTCGGACATGTTCCTTTACTTTAGTAAAAAAAAAAAACGAGTGTTTTTTATAGCGAATTTCAAGACTGTTGTTAACATCTAGACATAATCTGTTTAACCAACTTCCGGCCGCGTAGTGCGTCGACTTAATTGGTAGACTATCAACTGCACCATATTATATAGTTCCGCAGAGCGACTCAACACATGAACGAGATATTTAAAAAAAAATATATATATAGTTAAAAATATATATTTAGGTTTATTTTTCCAAATGTATTATACTAACTAAACGTGTATTTTTTTAGATCGTATAATGTAGTTTTGAGCATGATAAAATACCTATCATCAAGAAGTGGTTAATTACCACATTGGCGAGACATAAATAACAAAGATCTGAATACAGTGTGAATCTAAATCTCACAAAGATCTTGCCCAATAAATCAGACTGTACAGGCAATGGAATGCATCGCCACAATCTGGAGTAGCAAAACTATTTTCTTGAAATATACATTAGGCGTATGAGGTACATTTGAAAAAAACAAACATTAAAATGACATTTAAAACATTATCAAAAGATTATGATCATACAAATACATTCTGTTCATACAAAGTACAATGTTTTATTAAATATAATTTAACAAAGTTGAACTGTAAAAATAATAGGCTGACCACGGCTTTACGGAATGCAGGAGCAATCACATCTTGTGCAAAAAGTGCAGTGTAATGGGGAGGTATAATGGGGATAGTTTTTTTCACTTGGGAAGAAAATCCATCAAATGCATCAGAGGCTTCTCTTAATTCGTATCCACTCTCATCCACAGTCCAAGAGTCTCCATCTCTTACCCGTAATCTTCATAAATGTATTTGTACAATTATGAGACATTACATTGTGGCTCAATGTGTATTTGTTCACAAATATAGACCTATTTGTTCCTTCCTTACAGGGTGAGCCCGAGTCCAACTCAGTTCTTCTTCTTTAGAGAGCCTTTGCTCTTAGAGTCTTTATGACTCAGCATCTTCACGGGCTTGAACTTTGCTCTTAACGTCTTCAGGTCTTTCCCAGACTCTTTTTTTTAAATCTGAGGAGGGAGAAATAGTGATACCATGATCAAATTCTGAGAAATGAAGGAGTCTGAGGTGTAGTATTGAGGGAATAGGAATGAAAGAGAGTGAACAGACACGAGAAAACAGAAAAGACAACAACAAAATAAACACTCTAGGAAAATACTTTCCCCTCACCTTTCTTCTTGATCATGGAAAACAGAACATCTTCTTCTTTTTCCCTGAAAAAGACAAACCATTGGTAGGTATGAGCAAGAGCATCAATTATCTGCTGAATGTAATTTGTCTGAATCAATGGCTGTCGGTATTCATCTATGAGTTTTTCATGCACCTTTGCCTGTCTTGATCCAAGCTGTTGATGATGTGGTTCCTCTGTTCAATGATGGTGACAAGCTCCTTCATCAACTGCTGGTCCCTATAACGGTCATCCTTACTCCACTTACACTCTGGGGGGATGATGATTGAGGAGGAGATGAGGAGAGACAAACAATTAGATTAGTCAAATAACAACACATAACACATAATTAATAATAGCAGACTGATAATTGCTGAGGAGTAGTAGATAATTGAGGGAGGGTCGTGTGAAAACTGGCCACTCACCTGGTTTGTTGAGGAGACATCTCAGTTCATATTCCACGTCTGCCTGTCTCTCCTCTAAATTCTGTTGCTTGGCCCTTGGAGTGCACATACAAATACATCAGGTCCATAAATATTTAATTTACAACACTGTCCATATGTTGGGAATGATAAAAGAAGCAGAGATAATAAAGGTGTTATGAAGGTGCTGTCTTGCTTTGATATAATTTCAGGTCAGTGCACTTACATGTATACCAGCTCTGCGTCCCTGCGCACAAGCATTTGTTTCTCACGTATTAGAGTGAACCAGTCCACCAACATGTCCTCCTCTTCCTGGTCTGAAACAAACAGGTGGACGACACTAGTTTTCTCAATAACAATTAATCTCTAACAACAACACTTTTTATGATAACCGGAAGAATTACTTGGATGTTAATAATAAGCACACTACAGACACGTACAACTACAGACACTCACCATTCTGGCAGTCTCTCAAGCTTCTCTCCATCTCCACCCCTCTCAGCTCCAGCCTGTCCATTCGTTTCTCCAGCTCCACCTGCAGCTCCTCCACTGGGACATAGTTGTCTGTCTGCACCTGAGGAGACATGCATGTGTACTAGGGGACTGTTCTGATTCGGAGAAAACACTGGATAATGGGTTAATTTCATTATACTGAGATATCCTCTCACCTTCCTCTTGATGAGGGGGAAGCCATGTCCAGGGGCAGGCTTGGATTTGGGGAACTCAGAGGGGGAGACTTTACGATTGAAAGGGTTCTCCTTACATACCTGCTAAATTGGAGATTGAAGACATTTCTGTGAAATCCACAATTGTAATATTCAAGCACACACAGTCCAAGCAGCTATCTCGAGTAGGCTATAACCTACAGTATAGGGACGATGTTGTTATGCAAGAATCTTAGAAAAACATGTTGTCTTTTATGTTAACATGTTGGAAAATAGTTTCAGTCTGAAACTCACTTAATTCTTATGGCTGCATCCCGCTGCCGGGATCGATATGACAGCAGCCAGATAAAGTGCAGGGCGCCAAATTCAAAAAACAGAAATCTCATAATTAAAATTCCTCAAACATACATGTGTCTTATATCATTTTAAAGGTATTCTTGTTGTTAATCCCACCAAAGTGTCCGATTTCAAATATGCTTTTCAGCGAAAGCACTACAAACGATTATGTTAGGTCACCATCAAACCATAAGCACAGCCATTTTTCCAGCGAAAGATAGCAGTCAGAAAAAGCAGAAATAGAGATAAAATTAATCACTAACCTTTGATTATCTTCATCAGATGACACTCATAGGACTTCATGTTACACAATACATGCATGTTTTGTTTGATAAAGTTCATATTTATAACAAAAAATCTGAGTTTACATTGGCGCGTTAGATTCACTAGTTCCAAAAACATCCAGTGATAGTGCATAGCCACATCGTTTCAACAGAAATACTCATCATAAATGTAGATGATAATACACATGGAATTATAGATATACCTCTCCTTAATGCAACCGCTGTGTCAGATTTCAAAAAAACTTTACGGAAAAAGCAAATCATGCAATAATCTGAGACGGAGCTCAGAACAATAGCCAAATTAGCCGCCATGTTGGACTCAACAGAAACCAGAAAATACATGATAAATGTTTCCTTACCTTTGATGAACTTCATCAGAATGCAGTCCTAGGAATCCCAGGTCCACAATAAATGCTTGATTTGTTCGATAATGTCCGTTATTTATGTCCAATTACCTACTTTGGTTCGCGCCTTCGGTAAACAATTCCAAAGTCAGAAAGCGCCTCCACTATAACGTGACGAAATGTCCAAAAGTTCCGTAACAGTCAGTAGAAACATGTCAAACGATGTACTGAATCAATCTTTAGAATGTTGTTAACATACATCTTGAATAACGTTCCAACCGGAAAATTAAATTGACTTCAGAAGAGTGATGGAACGGACGTCCTACTCATGTGAAGGCACATGGTGAATGCGTGATCAGCCTGTGGAAGTGATTACTCATTCCTGTCTCCTTCGGCCCCCCTTCACATTAGAGTCATCAGACAAAGTTCTGTTGACTGTTGACATCTAGTGGAAGCCGTAGGAAGTGAAAACTCATCTATATCTCGCTGTCATTTCAATTGAGAGCATGGTTGAAAATCTGACACCTCAGAAACAATTCAAACAGGAAGTGGAACTTCTCAGGTTTTTGCCTGCCATATGAGTTCTGTTATACTCACAGACATAATTCAAACAGTTTTAGAAACTTCAGAGTGTTTTCTATCCAATATGAATAATAATATGCATATATTAGCAACTGGGACTAAGGAGCAGGCCGTTTAATATGGGCACCTCTGTGCACCTTTCATCCAAGCTACTCAATACTGCCCCTGCAGCCATAAGAAGTTAACCTGATATCTTTGCATAATATGCATGTGTTGTGTAATACAAGCTTATATGTTCTGTATTTTGGGAGAGGGGGTGGGCACCTGGCCAGAGTCACTCACTTCAGACACACTAGGGAGCGATGGGGGTCTGAGCAGTGAAGGACTGGCTGCTGCTCCATTGGTTGACAAGGTTGGTGGTGGGTGGCTTCGGGTACAGGCTGAACTAGTGGAGAATGCTGGCACAGACACACTTTTGGGCAAAGAGAGGCTCTGGGCTATATCTGATTTGCCAAGAGCACTTGGTGCTCCAGTTACACTGCATATGCTATCAACTCCAGCTAAATTAGACACACTAAGTGAACCGGCAGAAGCTTCAGAAACACCATATGAACTAGCTTCTTCAGTTAAATTAGATATGTTAGGTGCACTAATTGCTCCAACTAAACCTCCTAACCCACTAGCTCCAGCTAGACCAGATACACCGTGTGATCTGGCTACTTCAGCTAGATTAGATACATCAAGGGAACTAGCAGCCTGAGCCAAGTAAGATGAACTTGTGGTTTTAGCTTCAGTCAAATTAGACAAACCAAGTGAACTAGCTGCTTTGGACAAGTTGGTTGATTCTCCAACTCCAACATCTGCTAAATTACATACATCAAGTCCGCCAGCTGCTTCAGCCATGTTAGCTATCCCACCAACATCAGCTGACTCAGATATACCAATTGAACAAGGTTCTTCTGCTAAATTAGATACAGGAAGTGAGCATCCTGCTTCAGCTAAACTTTCTACCTTTGGTGCATTAGCAATTTCAGGTAAATTTACTGCGTCATCCACTCCAGCAATACTAGACTTGTCAACTTCTCTGGATGTGTCCTCTAAATGAGCTTGGCAATGTGAGCTGGTTGCTTCAGCTAACTGACTGGTACCACACCATGTCTGGCTGGTTACCATTGAGGGCTGTGCTTGGCCTTCAGCACCACTCACTGTGTTATCTTCCCCTGTGTAATCATCATCAGCCTCCTCATCCTCAAACTCCCCAAAGGGGTTGGGAGGGGGTTCTCTCACTCTGTACCAACTCCCTCTGAGGGAGGGTATAGAGCCTGAGTGTGGGGGCTTGGGCATACTAGGGGGTGGGGCAGGGGGCAGCTTTGGCCAGGGCCCTGGCTGGACAAGCTCCAGCCACGGTGGGTCTTTGGGTTTACAGGGCCCACTGGGTTGGCCAAACCTGATGTCAAAAGTTAAAGAAATAAATTGGACAATTCTACTCAAAGTTACATTATGTGTTATGTCTGATACATAATGTGTTATGTCAAACTTACCTGCGAGAAGGATTGGGTAAAGTTTTATTATCAACTGGGTAAACTGCAGAGAGAGGGAGATGGACAGAGAAACATTTAGTGGATATGTTTCATATGAGGAGAAGATGGGGAGTCTACACAGAATTGAGTGTACTGAAATATTCTGATAACAATGACATACTCTTCATACAGTCGTAAAGTGAGGTCAGAATTGAGAAGCTGGAGTGGGTGGTTTTGTCTTACTCACCAGAAACAAGGGGGCTGTCCATGGCTTTAGGTGGATGGGTTCTGGGTGCAGGACGAGGAGGGGTGGAGTCTAACACCCGCCTGGGTGCAGGAGCTGGCCGTCCAGGGCTTGCAGAAGCCGAACCGCTGTCTGGAGTTACAGTGAGTGTTTCTGTTGTCTGAATGGGCCGTGTCCCTGCTTCTTCAAGCTTTCCCTCTTCTACAGTGGGCTTTGGAGGACAGGGTGGCCTTTGCTTCTTAAGTGTGTCATGCCTTGTCTTTCTCTCACCTCCCTCTGTCTCTGTCTCTCCTCTTCCAAAAATAACTGTCTCACCTGAGTCTGTTTTTCTAATAAAATCAGAGAGATCGGGTATCCACCCTGAGATAGTGTCACCTCCTGCTCATCTAATTTGGGCAGATTCTCTATTGATCCAGTTTGTTTACTGTAGTCGGGGTGGGCATTTTGACTGGCTGTCAAGTGGTGGGTGCAGACCAAGGAGCCAACTTCACTCCCCTCTTTGTAAGACCCTGGTAAGAGAGTGCTGCTACACACACTGCATCTGAAAGAGAAACACAGGATGACATGAGAGGGACACAAATCACAGATTATATTTCCCTGTCTGCAGATAAGGATAAGCTAGCGTTGCCTTCTGAGCAGTAGTGTTACCTGAAGCAGCTGCGGTGGTAGAGTTTCCCCCCAGTGAGATGTCTCTGCACCAGGTGGACGTGCTTCGTGCAGGAGGCACAAATGCTGCATGGCCTGCCACTGTTGGATCGCTCCTCTGTCCTTGACTGTTGAGCAGGGGAGGTCAGCCAATGGCAACAGTAAAGAGGAAGAAATGTGAGAATTTGGGATGAAAGAGGAGATTGAGATAAATAACTTTGATTTGAGATGAAGTAATAAAAAATTGCTGGCTTCATAACAACTTTATTACATTACCTTGGCTGGCTGCAAACCTCCAAGAGAGTCAGGTTGTGTCTTGGAGTGACTGGAGCACTCTGCAACACATGGCGTCTTCAAACTGTCTGGACTGGCTGCTTAGTAAAGATGAACACTTTGAATACACACACAATTGACAAACAAAGAAAGGTGGAACCAACCATGTGCTGTTTTCCCAATTTGACTATGACACAATTTAGCCACACACCATGAGACTTCTTGTTAAAGCAGTGGTAGTAATGGGAGAGGTAAGTGATGACACTTAGCCGGTCTGGCACTTCTGTGGACACCATGTCCTTAGCATCCAGCAATGCAGGGATGCTCAGCTTTGACTGTGCGACCTCAAATACCTGGTAGGAGACAGGGATCAATAATGAAATGCCAGACAGATAGGACAATATAAAAAGATGTAGTGCAATGTATGAACATAAACATGCATTGAGACAGTCATGGATGCAGGTAAAACATAATTACGTAAAACTCACCAGATGCTTGTTTTCATAAACATTATCTTTGGAGAGGGAGTTGAAGTCTCTGGAGCAAAAGCAGAATAGTACTACGTGATACAAATGATGGGCCATCGCAGACCCCAACCACATTGGGATGTAATGAAGAAGAGGGAGGGAGGGAGGGATTAGTTATTTTATTAGGATCCCCATTAGCTGCTGCGACAGCTGCTGCGACTCTTCCTGGGGTCCACACAAAACATGAAATATTACACAATACAGAACATTAATAGACAAGAACAGTTCAAGGACAGAACTACATAAATGTAAAACATCACACACAGCCTACATAACAATACATACACAATATCTAAGTCAAATAGAGGTGAGGCGTTGTGTCATGAGGTGTTGCTTTATCTGCTGTTGTTTTTAAAAAACAGGTTTGCTGTTCACTTGAACAATCTGTGATGGAAGGGAGTTCCATGCCACCGTGGCACTATATAATACTGTACATATTCTTGAATTTGTTATGGATTTGGGGACTGTGAAAAGACCCCTGGTGGCATGTCTGGTGGGGTAAGTGTGTGTGTCAGTGCTGTGTGTAAGTCAACTATGTAAACAATTTGTAATTTTCAACACAATGTTTCTTATGAATACAAGAACGTGTCTCTCCTCTTCTTTTAGCCAAGAGAGACTGCCATGCATAGTATTGATATTAGCCCTCCGATTACAGTTTAGAGCAAAACGTGCTGCTCTGTTCTGGGCCAGCTGCAGTTTTTCTAGGTCCTTCTTTGCAGAACCTGACCATATGACTAGGCAATAATCAAGATAAGATAAAACTAGAGCCTGCAGGACTTGCTATGTGGAGTGTGGTGTAAAAAAGCAGAACATCTTTTTACCGCGGACAGACCTCTCCCCACCTTCACAACCATTGAATCAATATGTTTTGGCCATGACAGTTTACAATCCAAGGTAACTCCAAGTAATTGAGTCCCTTCAACTTGCTCAACAACCACATTATTCATTATCAGATTCAGCTGAGGTCTAGAATTTATGGAGTGATTTGTACCAGATACAATGCTCTTAGTTTTAGAGATGTTCAGGACTAGTTTATTACTGGCCAACCATTCTAAAACTGACTTCAAATCTCTGTTCAGGGTTCCAGTGATTTCACTAGCTGCGGTTGCTGACGCATGAAGGGTTCAATCATCCTTGTACATTGACACACAGGCTTTGTTTAATGCCAGTGACAGGTCATTAGTAAAAATAGAAGAAAGTACAGGGCCAAGAGAGCTGCCCTGCGGCACACCACACTTTACATGTTTAACATTAGAGACATTTCCATTAAAGAATGGAGGGGGGAGAGGAAAAGATAGAGAGGAAGATTAAGGAGAGTTAACTTGGAGTTTAGGCCATGCTGTGGTTCCGTGTATCAGGGCAGACAAATCCACTGTGACAGGATTCAGGTCCCTGCTACAGCTACAGTAGAGTTTGCCAGCCGCTCTGGATCAGCCTAAGGACAGGCCGGAACTGAGTCCGACTGTGCGTCCTATAGGCCTACTGTCAACAATGTACTCACATACAACACACTGACTGGGGCAGAGCTGTCATGGCCCACAGTAGTAGAGAGGATGGGGAAGCTCACAGGAGAGTTCACAATCCTATTCTAATTTATTTGATATACTTACATCAAATCATGTCGGTGTTTGTGGATAATGGCACAAAACGCCAATCCATCTCTGAATGAAGAAGACATGTTCCTTATCTCCACATTGGGGTAATTTTTGCATTTTATGCCACACCATTCTTGTAAAGCTTTCAATGACCCCATGATAGAATTTCATCCTCCCATGTTAAATTGAGAAAGTCAACAACCACTTCAACCTCAACCTGTCAGATCCTGGATATTCAAATATGTTTAGCACACCCACTAGCTACGTTAGCTTCTTGGCTATATTTGTCGACCAAGTCAAACCAAGTTCAACATTGTTTTTACTGAGAAAACCTATGTGACTTCACTGTAATTTGCTTCCAATGTGTTGTTCCCCAAAATTCTCTAATCTCAGCGAAGTAGATCCTTGAAGGAAAAAATAGCGAACAACGTCCACGTTCACGGGTTGATTTGCTGTAAAATGTTGACACAACAATACATCTCTTCACTCAAGTATTTTTTTCGTTCAATCACTTTTGGGTTACATTATAATAAATGTGTTACGTTGTTTAGCGATCGTGGCTTTCCGAGATAATGTACTATCCCGAAGAGTTGATCACAAAGAATAAACACCAAAACAAACCCGTTACTGTACCACACCGTAACTGTACTGACTACACATGTACAGCAGTACACCTTCGTGCCGCTAGAGGGTAGAGAAAACCGGTAGAAATCTGAAACTGGTTGCACTGTCTGCACAGGTTTGCAATAAACAACTACAGTGTGATCGAGAAGGTTCATTAGAAAGTATGATAACCTTTTTTCTGTGTTATATATTCTTATGCGCCAGTGCCAGCTGCCATTGCGTTCATCATCCACCCATCACTGTTGGAGAGGTGAGAAGGGGAGCTCTCAAATTTGTTCCTCGCGAGACACGTTCATGGTAAAGAGAGTTCCCGTAGTGATGGCGGCGCCGCCTGACACCGAGAGTTTGGAGTCACGTATCAGTAAGTATTTAAAAAAAAGTTATTTAGGTTGTATAGAGAGCTATTGGAGCATGCATCCTTGGAAAAATAACCGTGTCGCAGTCGACCGAGATGACAGTTTAAGCAAAATCAATGTGCAAACTGAGAGGGGCTGTAACGTTAGACCTCTCATAAACAGCAAGCTAGCCAGCTGTAAAGCTAACGTGAGCTAACTAGCTATCCAGATAGATTCCCAGAACCATCTAGACTAGAGAGAATGCATCTAACTCTTGCTAGATACGGGAACCAGCAAGCCACCGATCGTGAAATCATATCCTGCCAGTGACTATACTCTTAGCTATGGGACAGTGCTGTCAAATGCAGGAAGCCTAGTTCACTCGGTCAGTGGGAGAACTGGAGTTGGAGTCCCTTACAAAGTTGTGTCCAAAGTACTGTTGGAAGGCTAAAGTACTTGCTATTATCTGTTTTCAAAACAGTTCTGCAACAGAATTGATTGATGTTCATCTCCATTTTTCACAGTTACCTGAATTAAACATGGATATGTGTCATTATCGAAAAATATTCAGATGAACCTTTACTTCCCCTTTTCCCAATTTCTTTCATTCTCCCACTAGACAAGGCCACAAACCCACTAAACAGAGACGCAGATTGGGACAGCACCCAGGCCTTCTGTGACCAGCTCAACAATGATTTGGAGGGGTATGTGAATGTCAGTGTCTCATAACATGTACACGTCTTAGCACTGTTTTCACCTCTCAGGAGTAGCTGTACTGAGTACATGCTTGTTACTTAAAGCTGCAATATGGAACTTTTTGGGCTATGTCCAAATTCACATAGGAATGTGAGTTCTAGATCTGTCATTCTCATTGAAAGTCTAAGAAGCGGTAGATTTGTTCTTTGTGTGTTATTTCTATGCATCCCATTCCTAATTTTCATTTTTGTGTCATACTTTTGGTTTTGTACACCAGCTTCATACAGCTGAAAATACTGTATTTGTAGTTATTTATAATATATTTAAGAGGTTTAGATGGTACAATGATTCTCTACACGATACATTGCTTGTTTTGCCACATAAACTGAAATTAGGTAAACTATTAGAATTTTTGCAACCAGGAAATGGGGGAGCGATTTCTTCATATTCCACATTTTAAGATTTCTGACAATGACCCTGTGCTGACATCTGTGTCATTCAATAAAAACATGGTGTTGTCTAGAGTAGAGGGAGAGGTAAAATTGCATGTCATACAATAGTCAATGGTAGATAGATTTGCTGCCAACTTCAGCCACATCAAACTCTTTATGTTCCATTTCAGACCCCAGCTGGCCACCAGGCTACTGGCTCACAAGATCCAATCACCTCAGGAGTGGGAGTCCATGCAGGCACTCGTGGTGAGTTGAGTGATGGCAGTGTTGTATTGGCTCTGATTCCTATTACAATTGACAGCCTGCTGTCTAGTGTGTGTGCCTACATCTATATTGAATAACTTAATTTTTTGACTCACTTGTGATGTGTGTACAACCAGGTGCTGGAGACGTGCATGAAGAGCTGTGGGGAAAGGTTCCACAGTGAGGTGGGCAAGTTTCGCTTCCTCAACGAGCTCATCAAAGTGGTCTCTCCAAAGGTAATGATTGTCTGTGCCTTTCACTGAGCAAGTATGTTAAAAATGGATAAGCTCTCACTCAGCATGCTCCTGCTCTCTCCCTCAGTACCTAGGCACCCGGGCTCCAGAGCCAGTGAAGAAGAAGGTGTTGGAGCTCATCTATAGTTGGACACTGGGGCTGCCTGACGAGGCAAAGATCGCTGATGCCTACCAGATGCTTAAAAAACAGGGTGAGCTGTTCTACACTTGGTGACTGCAGTGTAGCTATGGTAGTGATGGATGCAAGGTTGTTGTTTAGGTAGTTGTTAATGTTTTATTTATTTTTTTACCAGGCATTGTCAAACAGGACCCAATTCTTCCAGCTGACAAACTCCTCCTGCTTCCACCTCCCAGACCAAAAAATGCCATATTTGAGGATGAGGAGAAGTCAAAGGTAAGGCATTGTTAAACAAAAGAGACATAATTTTTTTTTTTTTTTAATTCTTCATTACAAATGTGATTCACAATGCATTCTCCACTCCATTTACCACCCCTCTCCCTAACTTTAAATTATTCCTCCTCCCTGGTGTCTTGGTAGACACTGACTCGCCTGTTGAACAGCACTCACCCTGAGGACCTGAAAGCAGCCAACAAACTGATCCAGGAAATGGTGCAGGAGGTAGTCTCTTTTCTCAAGCTCACCTCAATGTATGAATAAAGTAGATATATAGGCTGTTACATTACAGTAATACAGATATGTACATTGCATAGTGTGAACTGTATTATCTGGTCTGTGTGTGTTAGTATGGGAGAGAAAGTGAATGCCTAAGTGCTTTAGTACTATACTGTCATGTAAGGGGACTGAGTGAGAAAGTGGGCACTCTGCCCTGAGGGGTGGTCTCCTTGTCAGAATAATTCAGTGCTTTCATGACTCCGTTAGTTTAGGGACAAAGGATACTTTTCTTCCCCCTCCTCCCTCCCTGGTTTCTTCTTCCTGACCTGTGTGTGTGTCTCAGGACCAGAAGCGGGCGGAGAAGTTGTCCAAGCGTGTGAACGCTATCCAGGATGTGAACGAGAGTGTCAGCCTACTGACTCAGCTGCTGGAGGACTATGACAGGACCACCAACCCACAGAGCAATGCAGAGCTCATCCAGGTCTGTGGCACCTTTACACAAGCAACACCATGCTATGACAAACCACAGAGACACCTCCCACAGTGCCATAACAGCATCACCTATATATGATGTATACAAAGCACTGCATGCAGATACAGACATTTGATAGTGTGTATTTGTGTGTTTAGGACTTGTACCAGCGCTGTGAGAAGATGAGACCCACATTGTTCAGACTGGCCAGTGATACAGAGGACAATGATGAGGCTCTGGGTGAGGTTTCAGACACTCCTCAATGTGTTTAAGTGTATGGTACACAGAGAGAGAAGAATATGTGGGTGACGATATACAGTATATTACAATTGTGTGTGTGTGTGTGGGCGGGCAGCGGAGATCCTCCAGGCCAACGACAGCCTGACTCAGGTCATCAACCTGTACAGGCAGCAGGTGAAGGGAGAGGTGGTGAATGGGAACAACTCAGCTAATACACAAAGGCTCACAGGTGAGCAACAATGGGTCAATGACACATGCATCCATAGGGACGATAGGGTCACTTGACACAAGCTTGGTAGGAGGGGACTAGAGTATATGATTACATGCATGGGCTAAAGATTTCCTCTCACTGTACACTTATCTCTTCCAGGATGTAGTACGGCACTACTTGATCTATCGGGATTGGACACTTCACCTCCTTCCTACCCAGAATTCCCCACTCCAACAGACAGTCTAAATGCTCCCTCCCAGGAGATGGGCATCAGTCTCCTTGACGATGAGCTAATGTCACTGGGTAAGTCTTCCAAGACCTCTGCTACTTCCATGTTGTGTGTGTTAATTGTGGGTGACTTTGTGCCTATCTTTCCCAGGTTTGAGTGAGGGGACCCACACCTCCAACCCGGCCTCCCAGCCTGAGGACTCTACCGCCTGGGACTCTTTCCAGGTGAGGGGAGAACTGAGCACTTCACACAGGGAGACATGATGCGAGGCAATGCATAATATTCACAGGTAACACCAAATCCATTGAGTCCCTTTTAGCTTCTCTACCAAGAGGATTCTCTTCGATTATAATCACAGTCGTGTACATCCCCCCCAAGCAGACACCTCGACGGCCCTGAAAGAACTTCATTGGACTCTTTGTAAACTGGAAACCACATATCCTGAAGCTGCATTTATTGTAGCTGGGGATTTTAACAAGGCTAATCTAAAAACAAGGCTCCCTAAATTTTATCAGCATATCGAATGCGCGACCCGGGCTGGAAAAATTCTGGATCATTGTTACTCTAACTTTCGCGACACATACAAAGCCCTCCCTCACCCTCCTTTCGGCAAATCTGACAACGACTCCATTTTGTTTCTCCCAGCCTATAGACAGAAACTAAAACAGGAAACGCCCGTACTCAGGTCTGTTCAACGCTGGTCCAACCAATCTGATTCCACGCTTCAAGATTGCTTCGATCACGTGGACTGGGATATGTTCCGGATAGCGTCGAACAACAACATTGATGTATACGCTGATTCGGGTGAGCGAGTTTATTAGAAAGTGCATCGGTGATGTTGTACCCACGGCGACAATTAAAACCTTCCCCAACCAGAAACCGTGGATTGATGGCAGCATTCCCGCAAAACAGAAAGCGCGAAACGCTGCTTTTAATCAGGGCAAGTCGACCGGAAACATGACCGAATACAAACAGTGTAGCTATTCCCTCCGTAAGTAAATCAAACAAGCTAAGCATCAGTATAGAGACAAAGTAGAGTCGCAATTCAACGGCTCAGACACGAGAGGTATGTGGCAGGGTCTACAGTCAATCACGGACTACAAAAAGAAAACCAGCCCCGTCGCGGACCCCGATGTCTTGCTCCCAGACAAACTAAACAACTTCTTTGCTCGCTTTGAGGACAATAAATACAGTGCCACCAACACGGCCCGCTACCAAAACCTGCGGACTCTCATTCACCGCAGCCAACGTGAGTAAAACATTTAAATGTGTTAACCCTCGCAAGGCTGCCGGCCTAGACGGCATCCCTAGCCGCGTCCTCAGAGCATGCGCATACCAGCTGGCTGGTGTGTTTACGGACATTTTCAATCAATCCCTATCCCAGTCTGCTGTTCCCACATGCTTCAAGAGGGCCACCATTGTTCCTGTTCCCAAGAAAGCTAAGGTAACTGAGCTAAACGACTGTCGCCCCGTAGCACTCACTTCCGTCATCATGATGTGCTTTGAGACTAGTCAAGGATCATATCACCTCCACCCTACCTGACACCCTAGACCCACTCCAATTTGCTTACCGCCCCAATAGGTCCACAGACGACGCAATCGCAACCATACTGCACACTGCCCTAACCCATCTGGACAAGAGGAATACCTATGTAAGAATGCTGTTCATTGACTACAGCTCAGCATTTAACATCATAGTACCCTCCAAACTCGTCATTAAGCTCGAGACCCTGGGTCTCGACCCCGCCCTGTGCAACTGGGTCCTGGACTTTCTGACGGGCCGCCCCCAGGTGGTGAGGGTATGAAACAACATCTCCACCCCGCTGATCCTCAACACTGGGGACCCACAAGGGTGCGTTCTCAGCCCTCTCCTGTTCACCCATGACTGCGTGGCTTGCACACCTCCAACTCAATCATCAAGTTTGCAGATGACACTACAGTGGTAGGCTTGATTACCAATAATGACGAGACAGCCTACAGGGAGGAGGTGAGGGCCCTCGAAGTGTGGTGTCAGAAAAATAACCTCACACTCAATGTCAACAAAACAAAGGTGATGATCGTGGACTTCAGGAAACAGCAGAGGGAACAGCCCCCTATCCACATCGACGGGACAGTAGTGGAGAAGGTGGAAAGTTTTAAGTTCCTCGGCGTACACATCACGGACAAACTGAAATGGTCCACCCACACAGACAGCGTGGTGAAGAAGGCGCAAGAGCGCCTCTTCAACCTCAGGAGGCTAAAGAAATTTGGCTTGTCACCAAAAACACTCACAAACTTTTACAGATGCACAATCAAGAGCATCCTGTCGGGCTGTAATACCGCCTGGTATGACAACTGCTCCGCCCACAACTGCAAGGCTTTCCAGAGGGTAGTGAGGTCTGCACAACGCATCACTGGGGGCAAACTACCTGCCCTCCAGGACACCTACACCACCCGATGTCACCGGAAGGCCAAAAAGATCATCAAGGACAACAACCACCCGAACCACTGCCTGTTTACCCCACTATCATCCAGAAGGCGAGGTCAGTACAGGTGCATCAAAGCTGGGACCGAGAGACTGAAAAACAGCTTCTATCTCAAGGCCATCAGACTGTTAAACAGCCATCACTAACATTGAGTGGCTGCTGCCAACATACTGACTCAAATCTGTAGCCACTTTAATAATAAAAAATTGGATGTAAATTATGTATCACTATTCACTTTAAACAATGCCACTTTATGTAATGTCTACATACCCTACATTACTCATCTCATATGTACATACTGTACTCTATACCATCTACTGCATCTTGCCTATGCCGTTCGGCCATCGCTCATCCATATATTTATATGGACATATTCTTATTCATTCCTTTACACTTGTGTGTGTAAGGTAGTTGTTGTGAAATTGTTAGGTTAGATATTACTGCATGGTCGGAACTAGAAGCACAAGCATTTCGCTACACTCGCATTAACATCTGCTAACCATGTGTATGTGACCAATAGAATTTGATTTGATTGCCATTACTTAGGCA
This sequence comes from Salvelinus namaycush, assembly GCF_016432855.1. Taxonomy (NCBI): domain Eukaryota; kingdom Metazoa; phylum Chordata; class Actinopteri; order Salmoniformes; family Salmonidae; genus Salvelinus; species Salvelinus namaycush. The sequence goes on along the minus strand of NC_052309.1, from coordinate 73,827,796 downwards.
GGTTCATGATTATACCTTAACAACAAGTGTCACGTCTGTGTCTTACACATGGTGTCGCTTTCTTTGCAACAGTCTTCCGATAGTGTGGATATTACTGATATCCCAGCAGCGCCTCGTGTACTACTGAGTCCAGATCCGCTCCCCTACACCCAGCCTCTTTCTACTGGAGCCACGTCTGGAAGCTCAGCCTTAGATGAGTTGGATCTGCTGGGGAAGACGCTGCTGCAGCAGTCCCTACCTCCAGAGGGCCTGCAGGTCAAATGGTAACTAACCCTTCACTATGGGATGGTTTTACACCGCAGGAGATGTTTGTGTCAAGTATTCGTATTAGTCTGCCAGTTATGTTGCTGCTTAGTACAGTATTGATGGACCACTGTGTTCATTACGATTTGAAGTCACTTCAAGTGCTGTAGAAGTAAAACAATATATGAAGGATCATGAGGTGCTGACCATGCCAACTTGTTATAACAACATGACAGACACTCAGCAACATTATTCAACATTTTATGTAGTACCTTTTATCTATTTTCAGGGACAAGCAACCGTTCAAACCTACTCTACGAGATCCCGGCCTTCTCCCCTGAGCACCCGGTGGCTCTCCTAGGTGATAGGTTGTTGGACACCTCTCCGGTTCACACAGTCATTCCCCCTATAGAAATTACCCTGACAGATGTTTTTGTGCCGCTTGAGTCCATTAAGCCCAGTAAGTATCTATAATATTTTTAGTATCTACTTGCTATGCTAATAGTGCATCACATTTGAACAGTTTTAAACTCTTTGTTGTATCCAGGCAGCCTGTTGCCTGTGACGGTGTTTGATAGCCACAGTTTGCGGGTGCTCTTCCACTTTGCACGTGACTCTCCGCCCTCTCTTGCTGATGTGCTGGTGGTGATCATCTCCATGCTCTCCTCCGCCCCGGTTCCAGTCAGCAACATCCTCTTCCAGGCCTCTGTCCCTGACGTAAGACCTCTTCTCTCTTAATCTGCCTTTTCACCTTCAGTTCCATTGTCATTGTAGGGTTGACATCATGACCTCTGTTGTAGACAATGAGAGTGAAGCTACAGCCCCCATCAGGAACAGAGCTTCCAGCCTTCAACCCAATCCTCCCACCTGCTGCCATCACACAGATCATGCTGCTGGCCAACCCTCACAGGGTACTAGACACTCGTTTAAGGCCTGTTATATACCCCTGTGGCATCCCCAACATTTTCTTGTAATTATAAACTATGAAGCTAAATAGATTTCTGCAACCCTCAATTCTCTTATTTTCCAGGAGAAGGTGCAGTTGCAATACAAGCTAACCTTCACGCTAGGAGAGGAAGACCATGATGAAAGAGGAGTTGTAGCACAGTTTCCACCTTCAGACACGTGGCAATCTTTAACAGATTGACAAGATTTGGCATCTCACTCACACTGCATAAACCTTGCTTTTTAAAAATGCTTCTATTTCTATTGATTACCTTGCTTTATGCTTTGGAGTAATGTCCTCTGTGCAGCTTTACAGAACTTTATTTGGCTGCTTTCAAACATACATAGTACTATTGCACAGCAGACAGTGTGTCACAGCCATGTCTTGTTTTTAACAAATAGGTTGTCCTTCATTCATAGAATTTATACTATTTGTTTCCTTTCATGCTCCGGGAGACATGCAATGGGCCCTTTGGGAGGTTTTGGGGAAGGCTCATCTTAATCTGAGTTTTTTTAATAGCTGTAAACTATCCTGCTGAATTACGGTTGACGTTGCATTTACCCTATTTAATGTTTACCCCACCATGCTCCCAGGTTTGCTTACTGTGATAATGAAGGATCATTCTTCCTCTCCTTCTGCACGAAGAATGGTTTGCCTGATATCCTTGTCATGTAGAATTAGACATTCTAACACTGAAGTCCTATTTAATCTGCCATTTGTGCCTATTTAAGGATTGTTTTCACTATCAAGTCCCTTGATGGTTTGTTGGTTTTACATGTTAATCGTTTGATCCATAAATCTTTTCAGACATTTAATATGTGAGTTTGGGTATGAGTCTTTTACTCCTCGCTGTTTTAAAGATGAATGTCTGTCAAATTGTCTTGCTGAATCACTCTTTCCTCAAAGGCTTGAGTCTCCCAAGCACATTCCACCAGGCATCTCCAATACAACTCTGTAAATATTGGAACTTATGTACATTTGCAAAGAGAACATTATTGAAAATATGTATTAAGATGTAGGAGTCTGACAATCTTAACCAAGCTCATTCACACAATGGTAGTTAAGAGCACTAGTTGGAGCACCATCAATACCTCACCTAGTGGAGTACAGAAACAAAATGTTAAGACACACGTAACATTCAAAAGCTTTATTGAAACCTGAAAAACAAAACCAGACAGTAAAAAAGTGATTTTACAGGTCGGTCTTGTCTACATACTAGAATGATTCAACTACAGATGGAAAGGACAGAGAAGCAGCAAAGCACAAACCTATACATCCCTACACTAGGAAGAAACAAGCATAGTTCAATAGAGAAACAATATCCCAAGACCATGAAATTATATGGTTCAGCTACCGAGGGGTTGGAAAGATCCCACAAAATAAACAATTAAAATAATGTAACCTACATAAGTCGAATAACTACCTCATGTCAGGACATGTCTATACATATTTCAAAATACTGTCCTGGAACTGAATTACTGATCACCTTTTAAGAGAGAAATTCTAAATGGGAAAATAATCACTTATGTACAAACTAACTAAAGCTGAAAAACCAAAAGCGCAATATCTGAATGAGCTGAGAAAAAAAGTTGTCGAGAAACGGTAGCACCTGCCTCATACACCGAAAGGCAAAAATAGCACATTAGTTCACTATACTAAGAAAGCCAGTTTGTACAATGAAATAACCTTTACGTTTGACAATATGCTGAAAAAGTTAACTGTTGACAGCACTGGATATGCATTTTGTGGGAAAAGCAACATGAAACAAATTAGACGGCACCTCAATGAAAATGCTTTCATCACCTACAAATGTATAAGTATTACATTTCAGCACAAGTGTATTCCACTTCAATTGTGGTCTAACTACTCAAAGGACAATCTGCATTTGTACAGTTATTTTAATGCTTAAAAAAATCCTTTCAAAGCACTGATGTCAAACTACTTGTTAGTCAGGCAAGTTCATTATTGGAATGTTGAATGACCACAACAAATCGGCTGACTTTATTTTTAATGCTCACCAATCTAACAAACACCTCTGGATTCATGTCAGCTAAGGCCAAGATTTCAAGCACAGTATTCCAGAATCTCAAAACCAGACAATCTAAATCCTAACACAACTGACTTTTCTGGTTGATGTTGGGGATTGTATGCATGTGTGGTGAGGGCTAGCCCCAGCTTTACTTCCTCTGTGAGGTTGGAGGAGGTGGGGGAGCAAACTGGAAGGGCGAGTGCCCCATTAATCCCATCATGGGCTGGGCTGGGGTAAACTTCTGGGCCATGAGGGGCTGTGGCCCTGAGGGGGGTGGAGGGGGCTGACTGGACCTGCTGACTGAACCAAACTGACCCACTGACTGATCTTGGCCCCCATTGCTGCTCCCGGACTTGTACTGGCTGCTCCCGCTCTGGTACTGGTTGTAGGAGGAGCAGGAGCTGCGGCTGTCCCTCCTGTCCCTGTAGGAAGAGGACGACCTGTCCCCGGCGCGGCTGCTTCCCGTGCCGCTGCTGCTCCCCCGGCTGTCCTTGCTGCCTACGGTGCGCATGCGCCGGTTGCACTCATCCTGATACATCAGGTTGGGGTTGTTGGCGTTGGAGCCGTTGCCACGGAAACGTGACCTGCCTCCTGCATTCCAAAGAGAGAAGATGAAGTCTGTTATAAAATTCTGCAAATACCTGGACACACACTGTAAAAAACTAGCTTGTTCAACGTACAATGAAGAAACCTCAAGTCAACAGCCCACTGTCAATCACTTCAAAAAAATCTAGAGGGGTAACTCTTTCCCCCCAGACATTTCCCTTGAAGGCTCTCCCTCATTCTCCCACCTCCTCCACGGCCAGTGTTGACCAGTTGCAGCAGCTTGGGGTTTATGGCCTGCCGGGCCTCCTCTAGGACACGGATGAGCTCACGGGCCTGACGAATGTTGCCCGGGGTGAAGAATGTGTAGGCCGTACCCTTGTTGGTGCTACGGGCCGTACGGCCGATACGGTGGATGTAGTCCTCAGAGGAGTTTGGATAGTCATAATTGATGACAAATTTGACATCCTCCACATCTTGGGTTAGAGGTTGGGTAGGGAGGGTTAGTCAATGGGGAGGGAAAAGAGACAAGGACAAGTTAGGAAAAGCAGCATTGATTGATAGAAACATTTCACAACAATATGCCACCTGTGGAAAGGTCAGGGAGATGTTTGCTTTGTGCACCAAGCAAAACTAGAAATGTACTTGGTACAGACAATACCCATAAGACACAGATCTAACTCTGAAACCTCACTTACCTGTCTAGTGAACAATGTAATCGGTACATAATGCAGAAACACTTAAATCCTACTTACACCAACATAACTACAATACTGTCAATATTATTTGTTAACCAATACACTATGTACCTTGAAAAATACAATGGGCTCCTCAGTATTCCAGCCTCTATATATTTCAAATGCGTTTGGTCAAGCACTGAATATACCGCTTCTTCGTGACCAAAATGTTACAATAACAGCCAATCAATACCAGATAGACTAAATAATGACAAATATGGTTTGAACATACCCATTTTGAGTGGGGCTGAAACTCCAAATAAATAAATGGGGTACATCTGTATCCATTGACAAAACGGGCAACGGTAAGATTTCTTTAAAGGGTGGAATTTAACTTTTTTTTTAAAGTCTGTTTCTCATTACAGTTGACATAGGGCTCTGAAAACACTGCTGTGGGTTAAAAATGTCTCTTTCCTACGGACCGATGAGGTGGATGTGAACAGGGAAGGTGGGGTGAGGTACTTACCCCGTATTAGAGATGACTTACAAGGTTAGCGCCCTCTGTCCCCCCCTGACCAGTCCTGGGAGGTCTGTAGGGGTAGGAGAGTGAGGAGGACAACATGGGTCCTCCCCCCTCCCATCACTCCTCCACACATCCCTCCCAACTGGAGTGGCAGAGCCAGAACCCAGGCTGGACTGGGTCTGACACCACACCCTTGCTCTGCCTCTTCACGTCATCAGGAGCATGAATAGGGGAAATTGGGCTACTGTTTCTGTACTGTTGGGTACTTCAATGTGACTTCAGGGGTCTAAATATGGACTTACTGTAACTACCTGTATGGTAAGCATCCTCTCCTGTTTCTAGCGAATACCTGTGTTTAATTCTAGTTTGGGGGATATTTTCTGGGGTTATTGTTGAGATTATCCAAGGTCTTTGGTAGAAATCTGTTCAGAGGAGACAAATGGAAGAGACCCAGGGAAGTCCCCCCCGAGTCCTTCCCAGACTGACAGCGTGTCCAGGAGCCCAGGGGTTCAAGTGCAGTAACAAGAAACAGACACTGGGGTGGTGATGTGGAGGTAAAATACTCAACATTAAGGGACTTTGCCAGGGAACATGAGCATTTGTAGAGGGGCGAATATACAGATGTTGTCAGGACATGATTCTGACTGGGGTTTGCTGAGCGCAGGTAGAACGTTTCCATTTTTCTGAATCTACAGGTCTGGGTTGTCTTTGCATGATGCACACAAAGAGTCATTTGATATTTGAAGTAAAGAGATGAAAGCATGAAAGATTTGGGAAGAAGGCCAAGGGATCACATGACCAAGGTCAGAATAAGCATAGGGCGAGGTAGAAAGAGAATGTATCTCTAAACAGTGGACTATAAACGGGTAAATGGACAGTGTAAAGTGTGAGAGATTAAGGGGTGGGCAGAGAGAAGGAGGGATAGACAGAGAGAGGGGGATATATATAGAGGCTCCTTCAGGCCAGGACTCCTGCCAGCCAGGACCAGACATGACGCCTGCAGAGGGAGAGGCCGGCACAGCCAGTGGTGGGGGTGTCAGGCTGCATAGTGGGCTGCAGGAGCAGTTTAGAGGGGAGCCTCCAGCAAAGCGACAAATACTTGGCCTGCCGCCTTTTCCTGTCTTCTTGTAACGCACCACTGTATCTATTAACCTCTGGGGAAATGATTTGTCTACATTTAAGACTAGCTATACTCTATGGTAGAATTACTTGAAGAATGTTTCTGGTAGCTATACTGTATGGTAGAATTACTTGAAGAATGTTTCTGGCAAACTACTTATCAATCAATTGATCTCCAATGATGCCAAACCTCATTTAGTATCTTCAAAGATGTCTAACTAGGGCTTTTTGAAAACGCTCCATATTAGCAAAGGGAATGGAGAAATCCTCTGAAAACGTTAAAACTGTTTAGTGAAACAAACCTGCTTAGCATTGTGTAGCTATATTAGTGTAATTTATGAAAGGAACTACATATGGTGCGTTACTGTTGCAGGCTGATGGCATAGCTTGTGGTAGGCCGCTCCCCTCTTGGCCCTCTGAGCTGATCGCCCCAGTTTAAAATTTGGAATCCCAGCAGTTTTTTTTTAGGGGTCTGTTCTGGGTTTTCTGAGAGATGTCTATGTCTGGGATTGATAAATCAGGCCTTCTCTCCCCTGTGTTTCTCTCCGCAACTCAGGCTCGATTAGTCATGCCTAGGTCCGGCTGCAGGCTCCAGTGGGCCTGTGCGCTTCTAGTGCCGGAAGAGACTTGGAAACAAAACAAAAACAAAATGAAAAAATAAATGAACACAGAAACAAAACAAAATTTGGTTATAAAAATTGATTGCCATAAGGGGGTGCATCACTCTCCATACCCATTATTTTAAGTTAATACTTCACACACTGACAAAAGGCTCAAATTACTATATGTTTTTAGATCTACTCAATGGTTGGATTTTTCCATTAGTCAAGGGACCTGGCATTCCACAAAGAAAAATTAGTTCCAGAAATAAGGCATACTTCTTAAATACATACTCTGTATCTAAGAAGTACTACTGACAAGAAAGCCACACTTCATATTAAACAAAGTGGCAACAGTACTCACAGAAATCTGCTTCAATGTGTTTTGTGGAGGTCATTTCATGAATTCAATACATCTATACATTTCTTGGGTTTCTTACATGCAATGAGGCTAGTATACTGTACATCTAAGCACAATTAGGTGTACTACTCATAGCCCATTGAGGGAATATGTCTGTGTTTGTATTCATGCCGAGGGACTGTGCTTTAATTCTGAACACACAGTACATACCCAAACCACGTGAGGCCACATCAGTAGCAATAAGAATAGGAGCCTTGCCACTACGGAACTCTATAGGAGAGAGGAAATGCCAAGAGATCAGCTGAGGAACACAAAGGAAGGCGTCACGACAACAACCAATACCGATTAGCCCTATACTAGCCCATATAATACACCTAATAAACCACGTCTTACCTGTCAGCACCCAGTCTCTCTCTGGCTGAGTCTTGTCACCATGGATACACATCGTTGGCCACCTGAGGAGCAAATCAACTTGTTAGCTTGATGATCAGAGAACTGGGAATTGTTATGAAGTAGTACAACCCAATGACCAGAAGTATTTTATATTCAATAAAATCAATTAATTACTCCCAGTGTGTGTGTGTGTGTGTGTTCCTTTCCCTCCCTCGCTCACCCATCGCGTCTCATTCTGCGGGTCAGATCGTCACAGCGTTTCTTGGTCTCCACAAAGATGATGGTCTTGTTCTCCTTCTCAGCCATGATCTCCTCCATCAGCTGGAGCAGCCTGGGGAGAAGGAGAGTGAACATGTTAGCCAATGAAAGCTCTTTGAAGAGTTAGTTACATCGGTCTACGACCAAGCCTCATCAGTTTAGATCAACACAGTCCCATTCACTAACGCTAATGTTTCAGTGGAGTAGAGTGAACAAGTATTAGCCTCACTTGTTGTCCTTCTCACTCTCCATGCACACGTCCACAATCTGCAGGATGTTGTGGTTGGCGCTCAGCTCCAGGGCTCCCACGTTGATCTGGACATAGTCCTTCAGGAAGTCCTCTGCTAGCTGCCGCACGTCCTTGGGCCAGGTGGCACTCCACATCAGGGTCTGCCTGTCAGGCTGGGATGAGAGCAGCATTAGAAACTCTTGATAAAAAACACAAGCACATTTTGCAGTAGCTAGCAGCAGTATCAGATGTTTTATTACAGTATAGCAGCAGTTTGGGAATATAGACTAGAAACCACTAGCCATTTGGAATAAAGAATTTGTAGTAGTCCATCTACTGAAATATACACTGAGTGTACAAAAAATTAGGAACACCATTCCTAATATTGAGTGGCAACCCTTTTGCCCTCAGAACAGCCACAATTCATCGGGGCATGGACTCAAGGTGTCGAAAGCGGTCCACAGGGAATCTAATGTGTCAAGTTGGCTGGATGTCCTTTGGGTGGTGGATCATTCTTGATAGACACGGGAAACGGTTGAGCGTGAAAAACTCTGCAGCGTTGCAATTCTTGACATACTCAAACCGGTGCGCCTGGCACCTACTACCATACCCCGTTCAAAGGCACTTAAATATTTTGTCTTGTCCATTCACCCTCTGAATGGTACACATACACAATCCATGTCGCAATTGCCTCAAGGCTGAAAAATCCTTCTTAAACCTGTCGCCTCCCATTCATCTACATTGATTATAGTGGATGACATCAATAAAGGGTCATAGTTTTCACCTGGTCAGTCTATGTCATGGAAAGAGCACAGTCCATCACTGTAAGATGTGATACTGAAATTGTATATGGTTATATTATCTAAAAGATAATGGTGCAACACTAATAAATCTAATATTATTTTATAACAAATGCGCTTTCTCCCGCGTTGGATACAGTCGCTGTCCGCAGTTCTGAAACAATCTTCAGTGCGCTGTAGAATTGGCACCTTTCCCTTTGTTGCTATGTGCATAATAGCAAATTTAACCAGCATATTGGGATTGAGAACAACGCGGCAGAGGCAGCAGCAGCAGCAACGAGGAAACAGCCATAACCTGATTGTCTAAGAAAATTGAGGAAACCCCAACTTAATTAGGTCTATAATCAATAGCCTAACTGTTAAATGTGCCTGGCTTTATAAATCATCTGTACATATCTACAGAAATAAGACCGATCTTTATAAATCATCCGTACATATCTACAGAAATAAGACCGATCTTTATAAATCATCCGTACATATCTACAGAAATAAGACCGATCTTTATAAATCATCCGTACATATCTACAGAAATAAGACCGATCTTTATAAATCATCCGTACATATCTACAGAAATAAGACCGATCTTTATAAATCATCCGTACATATCTACAGAAATAAGACCAATCTTTATAAATCATCCGTACATATCTACAGAAATAAGACCAATCTTTATAAATCATCCGTACATATCTACAGAAATAAGACCGATCTTTATAAATCATCTGTACATATCTACAGAAATAAGACCGATCTTTATAAATCATCTGTACATATCTACAGAAATAAGACCGATCTTTATAAATCATCTGTACATATCTACAGAAATAAGACCGATCTTTATAAATCATCTGTACATATCTACAGAAATAAGACCGATCTTTATAAATCATCTGTACATATCTACAGAAATAAGACCAATCTTGCTTCTGTTGGAGTGTTTGTTTCATAGCCTAATGAATCCATGAGCACCAGGCTTCATGCAATGGCAAAATGTCGGATAAAGCAATTTCACAGATTTGGATGTTTTTAATCTTTGCTATGCTATAATAAAGGCGTTACATTTGTTTCCTGTTAGAACAGACTGGTATTACTTATTTATTTAGTGTTGTTTACACTGTTCCAAACAGAAAAATGTGATTGTAATCTCACAGCACCTGTTTGCCACACATAATATGCAAACAGCTCTCGCTCCTATACCCTTCTTCTTATTGATATTAGAATTATTAGTAATGTCGTTATCTTTAGTAGGCTTTGTATAACCACTATGGAGCTGTAGGCCTAAGAGTGGATCCTGTTTAGTCTCAATAGCTTAACTTACTGAGGCCTATATTTCAATATATTGGCTCCTGTATCAATCAATCATTCATTCATAACATCACACAGCATACGATACATTCATGTTTGAAATGCAATCAAACATTATAGTTTTCATATTAAATAACAAAGGAAGCTTTAAATAATTAGCCTAAACAATAAATAAAATGCAATTTACGAATGCATGAAACTGGTTTTAGTCTGCTGTAATAAAGGCTTTATATATTTTTTCCCCCGTTAGAACAGTTTCTGTTTACACTGTTCTAAGTGGTCAGAAAAGGTAATAATATTGTAATCTAACAGCAACTGTTATAACCGATTTATTGATGTGATTATCAAAGGCTATAGGTCAGGCCCTATTGGTCACATGCATGAGATGTTTACATGTTTCACTTATATCTTAGGGATCGGCGTCCCGTCAACGGGACAGTTGTAAATCATTCAGCGCCTTGTGTCACCATCGCAGATTTTAGAGAAACAACAAATGTCGGTACATATAAATGTCTTATATCGACTGAAAGCTTAAGTTCTTGTGAATATAACTGCATTGTCCAATTTACAGTAGCCATTACTGCGATAAAATGCCATGCTATTGTTTGAGGAGAGCGCCTAACAACAAAACACTTTTTTCACCACGATAGGTTTGATAAATTCACCTCTGAAGGTGAAATGTGTACTTACATTCTGAAATCTTGCTCTGATTTATCATCCAAAGGATCCCAGAGATAACATGAAGTGTCTGTCATTTTGTTAGATAAAATCCTTTTTCATATCCTGAAAAGGTCCATATAGCATGCACGATCGATTTTGTATTTCCACTCGTTCAATTTGCAAAGAAAGGAATCTGTGAAAATCTCACCCTAAACGTTGTTTCAACCAGTCAAATCGCGTTTGTATGTATTCCTCAGAGATCCTAGAACGTAACAAGACTTCACTATATCATTAGGGGTGTAGTATATCCTATAGGACACCATATTTGTTCACAGAGCGAGGCCTTCATGGCACGCCGATGACGCAGGCGGTCTTCACTTGAACGACTAACTTTGTCAAATAAGCACCAATCAGGGTCGAACCAAGCTAGCCAAATAGCCAATGAGTTGGGCTTTACGGGAGTATCCGGAAACCATGTATCTGTCGTAAAATGTAGCTACTAACCTTGTACGACAGCTTGCCTTTTCATTTTGGACAAAAATTATAATATTCAGAGTTATGAAGTTATGAAAACTGGTTGTTTTGCAAATGTTGAACTTATAATATGGCTACTTCTACTGGAAAAGCTAAATCAAAGTCCAAGTATACAGATTTGACGATATTCTTGCAGAAAAATGGAATATGAATGCAAATGTCTCCACGATTTGCCCAAATCTACCTGGGTGACTTCACACTAAATGTCATGTAGTTCGCTCATACGTCTGAAACTTTGCACATACACTGCTGCCATCTTGTGGACACCATCGGAATTACAACCAGAGTGATGGCTGGAACTGGGACCATTCTGTTGCATTTCAAAGATGGTGGTAGAAAAAAAACGATCATTTTTTTCTTTGTATTTTCTTCTACCAGATCTATTGTGTTATATTCTCCTACGTTCAATTCACATTTCCACAAACTTCAAAGTGTTTCCTTTCAAATGGTACCAAGAATAGGCATATCCTTGCTTCAGGGCCTGAGCTACAGGCAGTTAGATTTGGGTATGTCATTTAGGCAAACGTTTTAAAAAAGGGGGCTATTCTTAAGAGAGCGAGGGTTGAGGGAATGTTTTTCCAAAACAAATTAGGGATTTCGGTAACAGAACTTTTCGGTCAGAAACAAGTAAGAAACTAAAAGGCTGAAATTACATTACAGCTTCAGCACAGACAGCGCAATTAACACTTGCTGTGCTGTGGTGCCTTTTTGCTACGGTAGGGAGGAGAGCGAGACAACGTGCGCCAGTCCTGCATCTTAATTATTTAATTAAACAGTGTGCTTAAAGCATCAGAGAAGCTCAGTGCATACAGTGCCTTGCAAAAGTATTCATCCCCCTTGGCGTTTTTCCTATTTTGTTGCATTACAACCTGTAAATTAAATGGATTTTTATTTGGATTTCATGTAATGGACATACACAAAATAGTCCAAATTGGTGAAGTGAAAATAAGAACTTTCAAAAAAATACAAAACAGAAAAGTGGTGCGTGCATATGCATTCACCCCCTTTGCTATGAAGCCCCTAAATAAGATCTGGTGCAACCGATTACCTTCAGAAGTCACATAATTAGTTAAATAAAGTTCACCTGTGTGCAATCTAGGTGTCACATGATCTCAGTATATATATATATATATACCTGTTCTGAAAGGCTCCAGAGTCAACACCACTAAGCAAGGGGCACCACCAAGCAAGCAGCGCCATGAAGACCAAGGAGCTCTCTAAACAAGTCAGGGACAAAGTTGTGGAGAAGTACAGATCAGGGTTGGGTTATAAAAAAAGATCCGAAACTTTGAACATTCCACGGGGCACCGTTATGAAAAATTTGAACGAATACGGCACCACAACAAATCAAATCAAATTTTATTTGTCACATACACATGGTTAGCAGATGTTAATGCGAGTGTAGCGAAATGCTTGTGCTTCTAGTTCCGACAATGCAGTAATAACCAACGAGTAATCTAACCTAACAATTCCACAACTACTACCTTATACACACAAGTGTAAAGGGATAAAGAGTATGTACATAAAGATATATGAATGAGTGATGGTACAGAACGGCATAGGCAAGATGCAGTAGATGGTATAGAGTACAGTATATAGATATGAGATGAGTAATATAGGGTATATAAACATAAAGTGGCATAGTTTAAAGTGGCTAGTGATACATGTATTTCATAAAGATGGCAAGATGCAGTAGATGATATAGAGTACAGTATATACATATACATATGAGATGAGTAATGTAGGGTATGTAAACATTATATTAAGTGGCATTGTTTAAAGTGGCTAGTGATACATTTTTACATACATTTCCATCAATTCCCATTATTAAATTCCCATTATTAAAGTGGCTGGAGTTGAGTCAGTATGTTGGCAGCAGCCACTAAATGTTAGTGGTGGCTGTTTAACAGTCTGATGGCCTTGAGATAGAAGCTGTTTTTCAGTTTCTCGGTCCCTGAGAGACTGACAAACCTGCCAAAAGAGGGCTGCCCACCAAAACTCACAGACCAGGCAAGGAGGACATTAATCAGAGGCAACAAAGAGACCAAAGATAACCCTGAAGGGGCTGCAAAGCTCCACAGTGGAGATTGGAGTATCTGTCCATAAGGCCACTTTGAGCCGTACACTCCACAGAGCTGGGCTTTACAGAAGAGTGGCCAGAAAAAAGCCATTGCTTAAAGAAGAAAATAAGCAAACATGTTTGGTGTTCGCCAAAAGGCATGTGGGAGACTCCCCAAACATATGGAAGAAGGTATTCTGGTCAGATGAGACTAAAATTGAGCTTTTGGCCATCAAGGAAAACACTATGTCTGGCGCAAACCCAACACCGCTCATCACCCTGAGAACACCATCCCCACAGTGAAGCATGGTGGTGGCAGCATCATATTTTGGGGATGTTTTTCATCAGCAGGGACTGGGAAACTGGTCAGAATTGAAGGAATGATAGATGGCACTAAATACAGGGAAATTCTTGAGGGAAACCTGTTTCAGTCTTCCAGAGATTTGAGACTGGGACGGAGGTTCACCTTCCAGCAGGACAATGACCCTAAGCATACCGCTAAAGCCACACTCAAGTGGTTTAAGGGGAAACATTTAAATGTCTTGGAATGGTCTAGTCAAAGCCCAGACCCCAATCCAATTGAGAATCTGTGGTATGACTTAAAGATTGCTGTACACCAGAGGAACCCATCCAACTTGAAGGAGCTGGTGCAGTTTTGCCTTGAAGGGCAAAAATCCCAGTGGCTAGATGTGCCAAGCTTATAGAGACATACCCTAAGAGACTTGCAGCTGTAATTGCTGCAAAAGGTTGTTCTACAAAGTATTGACTTTGTGAATAGTTATGCACGCTAAAGTTCAGTTTTTTTGTCTTATTTCTTGTTTCACAATAAAACATATTTTGCAAGTGGTAAGAATGTTGTGTAAATCAAGTGACACAAACCCCCCAAAAATCTATTTTAATTCCAGGTTGTAAGGCAACAAAATAGGAAAAATGCCAAGGGGGGTGAATACTTTTGCAAGCCACTGTATGTAGTTGATTTTATTCAAACCCATAGTGTCTATATATGGAAAAATAAGTTTAAACATTTCGTCAACCAATATTTGTTTTTTGTGAGGGACAGCCCTACTCAGTGTATATGGTCTTAGGCAGGCCTGAAATGTGTCAATGTGTATCTAATGCACTGGAAAGAGATAAGGTAATAACAGCTGTAAAATGAGTGTCACTTTGCTTGAGTGACTAGAGAACCCTGCTCACCCTAATCTGGTCAACAATCTTGCGGATCTGTGGCTCAAAGCCCATGTCCAGCATTCTGTCAGCCTCGTCCAGCACCAAGTAGGTGCAGCGCCGTAGGTTGGTCTTCCCTGCCTCCAGGAAGTCAATGAGACGACCCGGGGTGGCGATGCAGATCTCAACACCTGGGAGGGAGAAAGAGAGCAGGGTAGGTTTCTCTGGTTTAGACAGACATGCGTAATGGAAAAGAGTATGGATTTTCTTCAGCGTATAGGTTATAATGACTAGTGTGTATGCCTTTTTCCAGAGGAGCCTCCTTACCTCTCTCCAGGTCACGGATCTGGGGTCCCTTGGGCGCTCCCCCGTAAACACAGGTGCTCTTGATGCGTGATGACTTGCCATATTCATGAGCAACTTGCTGAACCTGCTGGGCCAGCTCTCGAGTTGGTGCCAGAACCAAACACTGCACAGAGACAGGACAGGGATAGAAAAAAAACACTCCCTGAATAAAATACATTTTGGAAGTGGCTGATATCCAAACATATGAACAATTATAGGAAACATGCTGTAAGATTCATCCAAAATGGATTACTTACGATTGGTCCATCTCCTCTTTCTAGGTAGGGCTGGTGGTTAATGTGCACAATGGCAGGCAGGAGATACTGAGGAGATACAACAACAAGGTGATAAACACCTCACATCAAGCAGGAGAGATTAATAATAGAAGGAAGTAGAGCCCGATCAATTCCACTATATCCAATATTCAATGAATAGGATGAAAAAAGGGACACTTGTGGACATTCTCATGATGTGCCATTACTGTCACCATGTAAGACATAACATTTGCAGCATATTTCTTAGACAATTGCTCTTTTGGATGGCCATTTCTGAAAAGTCAGTGTGGAAAATGTTCAAATGAATTTGTTCACTGTAAAACAGTATATCTGCAGGTATATCATATTGGTACGTTTTGTCCCCCTCAAAAAATCTGAATCGACCCCCAAAAACACATATCGGTCAGGCTCTAGAAGGAAGACAAGATAACTGAGAATATTGTATGGCAGTCAACACAGGGGTATGTGTAAAAATGGGCAGAAAGACAAATTAATAAAAATGTCTACAGATATGAACAGTGTGCATGCGGCTATTGTTCCTAAGTGTTGCTGTAACTTTTTGTTCATCCTGTTCTGTTCTTGTGAATGTATGATGACGGAGCTACAGCTGCATCTCACCGATAAGGTTTTCCCAGAACCTGTCTGTGCGATGCCCACCATGTCCCTGCCACTCAGGGCCAGAGGGAAGCCTTGTGCCTGGATAGCTGTGGGCTCCTTAAAGTTCTGCTGTATCAGCACATCCATCACATACTCTGGGTGAAGTGGATAAGAACATCTTATAAGCATAACTAAATAACTATAAATTGCATTGGTTAACAAAACTAAGGTTCAATTGGCCACATTACCTGCCAGAATAGATGTTTCCCAGAGGTGAAAACGATATGCATATTCACAATGACACCAGGGCAGTTCAGTTGTACTGAAAAGTGTTTGTACTTACGAGGAAAATGGGCCTGGGAGAAGCTACTGACAGGTTTCAGGCAGCCTGACCCCCTGATAGTGATCTCCTTCTTCCTGCGAAACTCCTCCAAGTCATACTGAAAGACAGAAAACAATATCTGAGACAATAAGAAAAAAATAATAACTGTCCACCAATAGTGTCATGGGTGGCACATCTGGCAACAACTGCAGACTAAGTCAATAAGAGTGTAGGGCAGCGCTGTTCAATCTTTGTGGAGACCAAGACTGTGCAGACTGCCCAGCACAAATAAACCAGATTCACTAAACATCAAACCCTTGATTAGTTGAATCAGATGTCATAGTAGGCCTACTGGAATGTGCTTTAAGAAATGCACACACACCTGTGGTTCTCCATGACTGAAGCACACTGGTGTGGGGCAATACCTGGCTCATGCGCTGGATATCTGGATGTTCATTGTAAAGGTTCTTCTCAAACTTTGGAAGCTCGTTTAGGTCCCATTTCTTCTTGCGCAAACGCTCCCCTGGGTTCCCAAACTTCTTGTTGGGAGGGGGACCTCTGCTAGACCCAAAACGAGGACTCCTAACAAGATGACAAGCACATAGATTAGTATTTGATTACCTCAAGCGAGACTCACTGTATACAACATTTGCCAAGGACAGAAAGAATTGGAGGGATCACATTTTGTCTATTGGTCCCAGAGGGTATGAAGAGGATTACATAGCTAGCTAGCTAAGTAGCTGGTCTTTAGAAATTCATTGTAGCTATCCATCTTTGGTTAGATATTCTTGTTAGCTAAAGTGAATAGAGATATAGCTATCTTGACTGGAAACACAATGCTGAATTGTATTGAATTCTACATTGGGCAAAAATGTGAGTTTGGATCAGGAAAGTTTCCACTCACAACCTCTACAAACCAGTATGTTGAATAAAATGACATTGAAACATACTCTACCGGTTACCACTGTTGGTCCTTTTTACAGTGGGAATGCAAGACAATATACAGTGCATTTGGAAAGTATTCAGACCCCTTTATTTTGTTACGTTACAGCCTTATTCTAAAATCAATCTACACACAATAGCCAATATTGACAAAGAGAAAACTGTTTTTTTTTTAAATGTTTGCTAATTTAGAAAAAATAAAAAACAGAAACACCTAATTTATATAAGCAATTAGACCCTTTGCTATGACACTCAAAACTGAGCTCAGGTCAAATCAAATGTTATTTGTCACATGCACCGAATACAACAGGTGTAGACCTTTCAGTGAAATGCTTACTTACAAGCCCTTAACCAACAACGCAGTTTAAAGAATATACCTAAAAAAAGTAAGAGATAAGAATAACTAATAATTAAAGAGCAGCAGTAAAATAACAATAGCGGGGCTACATACAGGGGGTACCGGTACAGAGTCAATGTGCGGGGGCACCGGTTAGTCAAGGTAATTGATGTAATATGTACATGTAGGTAGAGTTATTAAAGTGACTATGCATAGATAGTAACAGAGAGTAGCAGCAGCATAGGGGGGGGGGGGGGGGGGGGGGCAATGCAAATAACAGGATGCAAATGGCTACCCAGTCTTCCATTGATCATCCTTGAGATGTTTCTACAACTTGATTGGAGTCCACCTGTGGAAAAATTCAATTGATTGGACATGATCTGAAAATGCACACAGAAAGGCACACATCTGTCTTTCCAAGGTCCCACAGTTGACAGTGCATGTAAGAGTAAAAAACAATCCATGAGGTTGAAGGAAATGTCCGTAGAGCTCCGAGACAGGATTGTGTTGGGGCACAGATCTGGGGAAGGGTACCAAAACATTCCTGCAGCATTGAAGGTACCCAAGAACACAGTGGCCTCCATCATTCTTAAATGGAATAAGTTTAGAACCACCAAGACTGTTCCTAGAGCTGGGCGCCCAGGCCAAACTGAGCAATCGGGGGAGAAGAGCCTTGGTCAGGGAGGTGACCAAGAACACAATAGTCACTGACAGAGCTCCAGAGTTCCTCTGTGGAGATGAGAGAACCTTCCAGAACGACAACCATCTCTGCAGCACTCCACCAATCAGACATTTATGGTAGTGGCCAGACAGAAGCCACTCCTCAGTAAAAGGCACATGACAGCCCGCTTAGTTTGCCAAAAGGCACCTAAAGGACGCAGACCATGAGAAACAAGATTCTCTGGTCTGATGAATCCAACATTGAACTCTTTGGCCTGAATGCCAAGCGTCGGGTCTGGATGAAACCTGGCACCATCCCTACGGTGAAGCATGGTCGTGGCAACATCCTGCTGCGGGAATGTTCTTCAGTGGCAGGGACTGGGAGACTAGTCAGGATCAAGGGAAAGATGAACGGAGCAAAGTACAGAGAGATCCTTGATTTAAACCTGCTCCAGAGCACTCAGGACCTCAGACTGGGGCGAAGGTTCACCTTCCAACAAGACAACGACCCTGAGCACACAGCCAAGACAACGCAGGAGTGGCTTCAGGACAAGTCTCTGAATGTCCTTGAGTGGCCCAGCCAGAGCCCAGACTTGAACCCGATCAAACATCTCCGGAGAGACCTAAAAATAGCTGTGCAGAGACGCTCCCCATCCAACCCGACAAAGCTTGAGAGGATCTGCAGAGAAGAATGGGACAAACTCCCCAAATACAGGTGTGCCAAGCTTGTAGCGTCATACCCAAGAAGACTTGAGGTTGTAATCACTGCCAAAGGTGCTTTACCAAAGTACTGAGTAAAGGGTCTGAATACTTATGTAAATGTAATATAACTTTTTATATACATTTGCAATAAATTCAAAACCTGTTTTTGCGTTGTCATTATGGGGTATTGTGTGTTGATTGATAAGGGGAAACAAACAATTTAATCCATTTTAGAACAAGGCTGTAACATAACAAAATGTGGAAAAGGTCAAGGGGTTGGAATACTTCCCGAATGCACTGTACCCACAGTAAAGTATAATAAAATCACCTTATCAAAACGCATGCAGATTTATATCACCTGTAACGTGCTCAGAACCATGTATCCTTGCATGGCGTGCATGTGTAACTGGTGTGAAATTGCTAGCTTACATTGGTGCCATGACCCGGATCACTGGTTGATGAGGGAAAAAAGGTCAAAAGGGGAGTGAGTGTAACCGGTGTGAAATGGCTAGCTAGTTAGTGGGGTATGTGCTAATAGCGTTTCAATCGGTGACATCACTCGCTCTGAGACCTTGAAGTAGTTGTTTCCCTTGATCTCCAAGGGCCGTGGCTTTTGTGGAATGATGCTTCGTGGGAGGCAGTTGTTGATGTGTGCAGAGGGTCCCTGGTTCGAGCCCAGGTAGGGGCGAGGAGAAGGATGGAAGCAACACTGTTACGCATGTTTTTTCATCTTGTGCCCATGCTTCAGTTAATATAAATCTGAACGACCTACCAACGCTTTGAAAAGTTTAATTAATTAGCGTATGTTGTCCTGTGGATATATTGTCGACTCTCACATTCCTACCTGCAAAAGAACCAACCGGTAAAGTAAGTTAAAATATAATTTCATTCAACATTCTGGCTTGCAGAGGTCGTATGGGGAAACTTTACTGATTCAAACGCAAATTTATGCCGACGTAGGAATCAATGCAATTAATCTTCGGGTTTCCAGGTAAATAGCTAAGTTAGCTGCCTGACTTACCCCCTGTCGCGACCACGGTCCCTGTCCCGATCTCCATACGACGAACCGCCCCTCATTTTAAAAACCACTTGACTTCTACCTAGCTAGTTCGTTGGCTAAATATATATATATATAAAACAATATGTTTATCCGCTGGAACAGTGGCAAGTTTTTGCAGGCAAGCCTTAGATTCTCGCGTTCAAAACGGCAAGCTATCAACGTTACAGTAACTCTAGCTAGTTAAGGCCCTTATTGTCTTAACATTAGGGGGCTAGCTATACAAAATTGTAAATCTGAGTCTAAATTAGTCTAAATATTATTGAACGAACGTGTATAAAGTGTTATTTCGACAAATGAACAAGTAGCTAGTTTTGTTTTTACTACAAATCAACGCAAACAGGTGGTAGCTAAACTGCAGCCAAATATTTATATACGCTGCAGCGAGTGTTATTGTTATTAACTTAAGCTAGCTAGAGTTCTTCTTCTATGGTATTACGGCGGTCCACAAACAACGTTAGAGGAGCATGCCTCCACCTACTGGATGGGGTGAAAACTGATAAGCTTTAACGCAAAAATAATAGGGAGAAGGGAAAGGTGAAAAAATATACTTATAATATTCAAATGTAAATAAAACAAACTGTACTCCTTCAGTCAGATTCAAATGTATATTTAGATCCCTACAAAGGTTCAGTATATTCATTCAGTATTCCCTGTAACATTTTGGCTGTAGTCCTGGAGATCCAGAAATATGTTTGCCATCGTCACAATGAAGTCTAGTTTCTTCGAATGTTATATATATTTTTTAAATTAGTTTGTCCAGTGCAATTTGCACAATAGACGCAACAAAGTCCACCTTCTTCACTGTTAGTGTTTCGGGATCCTTCTCCTAAACTGCATTCACTGCAGGCTGTGGGGCATCCACTGCCATCTCATCTCCACTCGCTCTTTCAGCTATTTTCACTGCCTCCACATAGGAGACCTCCTGGATAGTCCTGATCCTAGCTACTGCGACCTCCTTCATCCTTACAGGGCACTCCAGGAACATGGGAACGTGATTCCCATCACAATTACAGCAATGTGCTTCATCTGACTCTTCAACTACAACATATTTATTCCTTCGACAAACACTTGCCATGTGTCAATTTTTTTAACAATTGTAACACTGTAGCAGCTTCTGTAGATACAGTCTCACCGCATGTTTCACATATCCAAGTTTTACATGAGTTGGGAGAAATGCTTGATCAAAAGACAATAATAACAATAGGCTTTCCTTTCTTTCAATCTATCAGTCGACGTGCGTCTACCACTTCAGGTGTCCTACTCGGAAAATCCTAGCTTTCCACATCATACGTTGATAGTTTGTTGAGCCACAGCGCTTCCTCCCTTTGTTCTTGTGACACACACAAAATCAACAACATACCACTTCTGGTCCCTCTGACCGACTCCACTTTTTCCAATGCGTCCTTTACCATCGTTGAGACCACAAACAGGTTACCAAAAAACATCCTTGCTGGTGAAACGCACTCCAACAATAAATGTATCTTAATTTCCAACTAGCCCTTTTAGCTCCATTCTTCTTTCTCACCGTTGTCCACCTATCATTCTCACCAACTCCACTCGCGCCAACAAAATCAAACATCGCATCCGCTTCTGGTGTTACACGACCTGCCACCACTAGGATAGATTCTAATTCATCCATCCACCTTCCATATTCCTCCACTCCGGGAGCCTTTGTCCTTCTCGTCCTCTCATTATAGCTCGCTAACATCGCCATTCCCTCAAGCCCTTGTCCTTGTTCTTCCAGCTCGACGGCCAGATCCATTGGAAACAAATTACCCCTCATTGACTCTGCTTCCCCTGTGCTAGCTAGAGTTCTTCTTTAAATTTGTATTGGCGGATCGTAACCAACTGAAAAGTAAATACACCGCCATCTATGGTACTGGATTGTGAGTCCGGTCACGTCCTCCCTATTCATCTATTTCTCTTATCTAGTCCTGTGTTCTGGAATGTGAGTTCATTACACTTTGTGACACAAAAAGGGATGGGGAAAAGGGAAGAGAAATTGCCCTACTAACTAACCCTACTCCCATTAAAACTTCATCACTACTTGGCCCGATCTGATCCTACACTAGGCCGGCAGCCTGTGAGGACGGGACACTTCTGCAGTAAAATCTCGTACACTGAAGTACTTCTCTGCAGCTGCCACCACAACATCTATTTTCTGTGATTAAGTTCCATTTCTGTGGTACAGTTGATTGGCTATGAACGCTAAGAAACCAACCGTACTGAAGCACGTTATTCCTATCACTCTGTATTGGCCTCAGCCTACTCACAGGGACTCTCTTAGGATCACTCGCCCCGATCTCTTTACCTGCCTTTCTCTCCCCGGACACTTCTGATCTCCAGCACCATGTGTACCCTTACAGGTAACACACAGCTCTGTCCACCAATACTACACATTCCTTTGTTTCATGCCCTCCTGCACACTTCTCACATCTAGGAATCTCCATCCTACACACTGCTGCAATATGACCATGAGCTTGGCACCTAAAACACCGTAATGGGTTTGGGAGAAAAGCTCTCACGGGATAACTGACACATCCTAACTTGACTTTGTCGGGTAAAGACACTGCTTTAAAACTCAGCAGGACAGACGGTCTTCTCTGTTTCACCACGCTCTCCATCAGGGCTGCGATGCACCAAGCGGCGGGCATCACAGACACCAGGAATCTTCCATTTCAGTTGATCCTCCTCAACACTTAACGCCACCCCAGTTATTACTCTTTTCAACAGTGCCCTGCTCCAGAGAGCAAAGCAAATCACCGTTCTTATCCCGAGGCGCGTGGTGCGGAACATCCCCATCCCTCTGGGCGGAAGACACACAATCATCACGAGTCCACTTCAAGTTACTTTCACCGATTTCAAGTCCCCAACCTCTTCTCCACCCAACTAGACACCACATATGGATCAGCCAGAAGGCAAGCTATTCTAATGATTCTTGTATCTTGAACTCCATCAGGGGGGTTTTCTGAAGAGGACTATAGACTACAACATTTTAGGGTTTCATACTGGGTTTTTGTTCAACAACCTTCCTTGCTGGTGATCATACTAGACCAGCTCCATTTCTGCTTGATCTGCTGGGCAAGAAGGACCTTGGCCAGGGAGGTGACCAAGAACCCAATGACCATTCTGACATAAGTAGTTCCTTGGCTGAGATAGGAGAACCTGTCAAAAGGACAACTGTCTCTACAGCACTTCACCAATCTGGACTTTATGGGAGAGTGGCCAGATGTAAGCCACTCCTGAGAAAAAGGCAAATGACAGCACACCTGGTGTTTGCAAAAAGGTACGTGAAAGACTGACAGCATAAGGAAAAAGATACTGTGGTCTGACGAGACAAAACATTTACTTTTTGGTCTGAATGCAAAGCGGGGAGCCCAGCCAACAGAGAATTGCAGTAGTCTAGATGTGAGATTCCAAGATTCCTGGATTAGGACCTGCGCTGCTTCCTGTGTGAGGATAGGTCGTACTATACGGATGTTGTAGAGCATGAACCTGCAGGAGCGAGTCAATGTTTGCAGAGAATGACAGGGTGTTGTCCAGGGTCACACCAATGTTCTTTGCACTCTGGGAGAGGGACACCGTGGAGTTGTCAACGTGATGGAGAGGTCTTGGAGTGGGCAGGCCTTCTTTGGGAGAAAGAGCAGCTCAGTTTTGTCGAGGTTGAAATCAACTGTAAAGTTGATTTAGATTAATTTAGCTATTTTTAAAAGATTGGCTTGCATGTTCTTGTTTGTTTGTACAAATACTCAAATACAGTGTTACAAGATGGTCTATTCTCAACCACAAGGGCCTTGGACTGTACAAAATGCAATAGCCCACTGCTATCTCTGCCATTCCTCATGCCCTGCCTTATTCCCCTCTTCTTACTTTTCCCTTTACCCCCATTAATGACTCCAATCACAGCAGATTTTGCAAAATATGTACTCTTTTGCATCTCTACCCAACTCAACTGCTCTCTTTCCCATTAGTTTGGATATTGCATCTTTTTTCCTTCATCATATCCCTCCTGTTCCCCTTCCCATAGCCTACTTTATCATCCTTCTTAAATCCCTCTAGTTTCCCTTCCTCCTCTCCTTTCTGATACTCTTCCTATATCCCTCCATTTTACCCTCCTCTCCCTTCATAAACCCTTCCTTCACCCCATCTTAATTCCCTGCCCTGCCTCGTCCCATTCTTTCCTCCCTTCTTTTTTTACCCCCTTTTTCTCCCC
Organism: Salvelinus namaycush; assembly: GCF_016432855.1. Taxonomy (NCBI): domain Eukaryota; kingdom Metazoa; phylum Chordata; class Actinopteri; order Salmoniformes; family Salmonidae; genus Salvelinus; species Salvelinus namaycush. Next base: position 73,803,901 of record NC_052309.1, on the reverse strand, counting down.
AATTGTTAGTAGTTACTGTCTTGTCTCATCGCTACAACTCCCGTACGGGCTCGGGAGAGACGAATGTCGAGAGCCATGCGTCCTCCGAAACACAGCCCAACCAGCCGCACTGCTTCTTAACACAGCGCGCATCCAACCCGGAAGCCAGCCGCACCAATGTGTCGGAGGAAACACAGTACACCTAGCGACCTGGTCAGCGCTCACTGCGCCCGGCCCGCCACAGGAGTCGCTAGTGCGCGATGAGACAAGGATATCCCTACCGGCCAAACCCTCCCTAACCCGGACGACGCTAGGCCAATTGTGCGTCGCCCCATGGACCTTCCGGTCGCGGCCGGCTGCGACAGAGCCTAGGCTCGAACCCAGAGTCTCTGGTGGCACAGCCATAGACCACTGCGCCACCCGGGAGGCCCCTTTCCTCCCTTCTTATACACCTCCCCCATCTCTTCTCTAGCTTTTGCAATCTCTTTCTCCAGTGGAGCACAGAATTATTTTTTTGGTTTCTTTCTTGCTGCTCTCTCACTCTCCATATTCAGGTCTTTTATCTATTTTTCATGCATTTATTTTACAGGTAAGACTGCTCTTTTTCCTCTTTTGTTTTTCTCATCAAACATCTTTTCTTTGAGCTCCTCTTCCAACTTTATTTTCTTCTCCTTCTCAGCATCTCTTAGCTTCAGTATCTTCGGTTCTCTCTTTTTGAATTCAGCTCCCCTTTTCTCTCTCTCTCTGATTTCTCTCACTTTACCTCCTTCTGAACGGTTTCTTTCAACTTAGCAATTTCTGCCTCTTGTTTTTGTCTCAACTCCTTCTCTCTTTATCTTTTCCTTCCTCTCCTTCAGTATTCTCGCTTGCTCCACCCTTAGGGCTGGCTGCCTGTACTTTATGGAACATATTATTGTTGTAGCAACTCCTTCCATTCACTTTCACCATGATGTTTATCTTACCCAGGAGCTCTGTGACCTGAGCGTGGCGTTTATCATTGTTGTTAAGTAAATGGTACACTACATGACCAAAAGTATGTAGACACCTGCTTGTCGAAAATCTCATTCCAAAAACATGGGCATTAATATGGAGTTGGTCCCCCCCTGCTATAACATCCTCCACTCTTCTGGGAAGGCTTTCCACTAGATGTTGGAACATTGTTGTGGGGACTTTCTTCCATTCAGCCACAAGAGCATTAGTGAGGTCGGGCACTGATGTTGGGCGATTAGGCCTGGCTCACAGTCAGCATTCCAATTCATCCCAAAAGTGTTCGATGGGGTTGAGGTGAGAGCTCTGTGCAGGCCAGTCAAGTTCTTCCACACCGAACTCGACAAAGCATTTTTGTATGGAACTTGCTTTGTGCAAGGGGGCATTGTCATGCTGAAACAGAAAAGAGCCTTCCCCAACCTGTTGCCACAAAGTTGGAAGAACAGAATCGTCTAGAATGCCATTGTATGCTGCAGCGTTAAGATTTCCCTTCACTGGAACTAAGGGGCCTAGCCCAAACCATCAAAAACAGCCCAAGACCATTATTCCTCCTCCATCAAATTTTACAGTTGGCACTATGCATTTGGGCAGGTATCGTTCTCCTGGCATCCGCCAAAACCAGATTTGTCCGTCGGACTGCCAGATGGTGAAGCGTGATTCATCACTCCAGAGAACGAGTTTCCACTGCTCCTGAGTCCAATGGCGGCAAGCTTTAAACCACTCCAGCCGACGCTTGGCATTGTGCATGGTGATGTTAGGCTTGTGTGTGGCTGCTCAGCCATGGAAACCCATTTCATGAAGCTCCCGGTGAACAGTTCTTGTGCTGCTGTTGCATCCAGGAGCAGTTTGGAACTCGGTAGTGAGTGTTGCAACCAGGGACAGACAATTTTTATGCGCTTCAGCACTCGGCGGTCCAGTTCTGTGAGCTTGTGTGGCTTACCAGTTTGAGGCTGAGCCGCTGCTGCTCCTAGACGTTTCCACTTCACAATAACAGCACTTACAGTTGACCAGGGCAACTCTAGCAGGGTAGAAATTTGACGAACTGACTTGTTGGAAAGGTGGAATCCTATGACTGTGCCACGTTGAAAGTCACTAAGCTCTTCAGTAAGGCCATTCTACTGCCAATGTTGGTCTATGAAGATTGCATGGCTGTGTGCTCGATTTTTATACACCTGTCTGCAATAGGTATGGCTGACGTAGCCGAATCCACTAATTTGAAGGTGTGTGTGTGTGTGTGTGTGTGTGTGTGTGTGTGTGTGTGTGTGTGTGTGTGTGTGTGTGTGTGTGTATATATAGGAATTAATGCCCATGATATATATATAATGTATGAGTCCCTGCACTTCTGAATTGTGTGGTGTATGTCGTTCCTCGCTGTTTCAACAAACTCTCCAATGATCTTTCCTTTTGAGGTCATCTCCTCTAGTGAACAGTACAATGGTGTACATGGACGTGTTGTATTCAAACATCTTCTGGATCATCTTCCCTGTTTCTATCTCCTCTTGAGTGAAGCGTCCCACAGTTAGGACCAGGAGAGAGACGTTGGGCCAAGGAGCAGCTATAGAGATGCATTTACCAATTTCCTTCATGATCTCTACATTATCCACTGTTGGGCAAAACAGCCCTGGAGTGTCAATCACTGTTACGATGTCTCCCATTGATGTCAGCCATCTCCTTCTGACACTCAAAGGTGACTGATCCAGCATAGACATCTTCCTTGAACACGTCTCTTCCCAGGATGGTGTTTTTAGTTGCACTCTTGATAATGTCTTCCCCAGCAGCACTCTCCTGAGACTGGTGGAGTGTGGACAATCTCCCTAGTGACAGAACAAGATACAATGTTTACTACACATGCAGTTCATACTAGCTGAAGATTAAGAGACAGCTGTGGCAGAAATATTGGTCATGTTATGTCTCTTTATGTAGCAAATTGTCAACTGAATTATAATAAGATGAGCCATTATTAAGTCTTACAGTCCATTTTAACCACATCATAATGATACAATATGGTTAATGAAATGTTTGCCTCTTATACAGTATATACACAGCAATATATTTTTGACAAACTGTAAGTTGATAATGATGCTGATCAATATTATAAATCAATGCATTGCCATCTATTGATATCCTTCCTCCATATAGACCCGAGGCGCGCGACTTTTGGCTGCAGTAAGAAATCCATCGCTATCTGCGCCCATTCAACAGCCTAGATTTACATGTTTATTACTTCTAAACAAAATACCTTTTTTTGGGGTCTCATACGCTTAAAATTTGGTTGTGATATTTGAAAAATAACTATTTTGGATGCAGCAGTTGTTATCTAGAATAGTAACGCCATTTACATAATAGGCCGTAGCAAAAGCTAGCCAAAAATACATTTTACTGTTTGAAGTTGGTGTTTTTGAAGTATAATGCAGTTGATTTGCGATGTTGACACACACAATATATTAAGCAGGACATTCATACAAGGCTTTAAATCCAATTATAATCCAAAAGTAGTGTGAAATGTACTCATAAGCAACATGTAAATAGAGGCGTTTTTTCTGGCGTTCTATAAGAACTTCCCCGTCTTTCGACACCAACTTGCACGCATCGCCCTCGTGCGGCAATGTTTGCAAACACATGACGGGGTCTATTGTATCAGTTTGATCAAAATGTATCAGCGCTCGAAGCCCAGTATTTTGTGCTTGCCATTCCATATAGACATTAAAATACTTTAATTAATTTGAATCTATTATATATTTTCGTAAATTTTAACATCTATTTACCTGTTGTTTTGAGCTTCTCCTCCAGAGATCTGATAGTCATCCTCATGTTCTCCATCTCTGTGTTACAGTAAAGTGATAGATGTACATACAGATCTTCATTTTAAAGCGTGTAGTGTATTTGAGGTTTAAAAAGGCTTCACTTCTCAAGTTTGTTATTTCCACTTTGCATGTCAGACTTGATTTCCTCTTATGAAAAATGTATTTCCTGTTGCTGAAGGATTATTTTCCTGCTGTAGCAAACTGGCTAAAATGTAAGATCCTACATCTGTACATGCAAGTATGTACTAGTCCTATAGCATCTATCTGTGTTCCCTATCGTTTTCTCTACAGCCTGAAGCAGAACTGGCACCTCTGAGCTATGTCTTGACTCATGATATCGCCCCCTGCATTTTTGGATTGTCTCCTGACTGCTCTCTAATACATATTTTCTCTTGGCTCTCTGTTTGGTTTTGTGCTTCAGCACAACCATAAAGTCATTGACCTTTGAACTCAGTATATTCTCAACTCATCAGTGAGTTGAGCCTCTTGAGGTGCTCCATACAGAGCAGGCAGCTCCACCAGAGTGACTTAGCGTCGATCTACCTTTCCCTGTCTCTTCATACACACTGAGCAGGAGGTTCACTCTGGGCTGAACTTTGTCTGACCCAGTTGGCTGTGTAGAAGTCTTCCAAGCTCCTCTTTTCCCACACAGCACCAAGTTCACTATTGCAGACATTGGAAGTGAAGATAATCAGATCATATTTCTAATTTAAACAATTCATTTGGATTACTTTACAAGCTACTGAAACATAACTAAGGGCATTGTTGGCTTTAGAGCTTGCAAGAAAGGCATTTCACTGTACTTGTGCACGTGACAAAACTTGGCGTCTAAACAGAACAACTATATTGCCTGGTAGCATCATACATCTCTGAACCAGAAGACTGTCGCTTCTCTGTATAGGGAAGTGACCAGCTCCTAAAAGTGGTACTTTAAGCTTTTTATGCAGCCAACCTAAAAATGAACAAACGCAATATCAATCAATCCCACTGACTCTTCTCTCACTCTGTAGTCACTCAACACACACTAAAGGACCAAATGAAAATATTCAATTTTGTCTGTCTTTTTATTTTGCGGTTGTTTAAACACCACAAAGACAAAAAATTGCATCAGAATCTATAAAGCAGAATAATACCAATATACAAATGAACACAAAAGTATGAAACAAAATAATATAAGGAATATGGAGCAGAGACGATACAGAAGTGAGCATTCTGTGCTTTATCATTATTATACCCACCAATAAACATATTCCATTATCTAGTTCAACTTTATATACAATATCCTGTCTTTTCAGGAATAATATATTAATTTTAATCAAAAGACACAGCATAGGGCACATCATTAAAACAATCACTTGTGTATGTAGCCTATACTTAACATTCAAACCTATGAAATATACAGTACCAGTCAAAAGTTTGGACACACCTACTCATTCCAGGGTTTTTCATTATTTTGACTATTTTCTACATTGTATAATAATAGCAAAGACATCAAAACTATGAAATAACACATACAGAATCATGTAGTAACCAACAAATTGTTAATCAAAATATAGCCCCCCTTTACCTTGATAGCTTTGCACACTCTGCACATAGCTTTGGCATTCTCTCAACCAGCTTCATAAGGTAGTCACCTGGAATGCATTTCAATTAACAGGTGTGCTTTGTTAACTTCTTATGGCTGCAGGGGCAGTATTGAGTAGCTTGGATGAAAGGTGCCTAGAGTAAACGGCCTGCTCCTCAGTCATAGTTGCTAATATATGCATATTATTATTAGTATTGGATAGAAAACACTCTGAAGTTTCTAAATCTGTTTGAATTATGTCTGTGAGTATAACAGAACTCATATGGCAGGCAAACACCTGAGATAAAATCCAAACAGGAAGTGGAAATTCTGAGGCTGGTCAAGTTTCAACCAAGATCCCATTGAAATCACAGCGAGATATTAATGAGTATTCACTTCCTACGGCTTCCACTAGATGTCAACAGTCTGTAGAACTTTGTCTGATGACTATACTGTGAAGGGGGGCCGAATGAGAGGAGAATTAGTCACCACTGCCATGAGGTGACCATTCTTTGACCATGCACGTTCACATGAGAGGGAGCTCCGTTCCATCGCTCATCTGAAGTCAATGTAATTCTCCGGTTGGAACGTTATTCAAGATTTATGTTAACAACATTCTAAAGATTGATTCAATACATCGTTTGACATGTTTCTACTGACTGTTACGGAACTTTTGGACATTTCGTCAGGTTTTAGTGAACGCGCTTCGTGACTTTGGAATTGTTTACCAAACGCGCTAACCAAAGTAGCTAATTGGACATAAATAACAGACATTATCGAACAAATCAAGCATTTATTGTGGACCTGGGATTCCTGGGAGTGCATTCTGATGAAGATCATCAAAGGTAAGGGAATATTTATCATGTAATTTCTGGTTTCTGTTGACTCCAACATGGCGGCTAATTTGACTATTGTTCTGAGCGCCGTCTCAGATTATTGCATGGTTTGCTTTTTCCGTAAAGTTTTTTTGAAATCTGACACAGCGGTTGCAGAGGTATATCTATAATTCCATGTGTATAACTTGTATTATCATCTACATTTATGATGAGTATTTCTGTTGAAACGATCTGGCTATGCAAAATCACTGGATGTTTTTGGAACTAGTGAATGTAACGCGCCAATGTAAACTCAGATTTTTTTATATAAATATGAACTTTATCAAACAAAACATACATGTATTGTGTAACACGAAGTCCTATGAGTGTCATCTGATGAAGATCATCAAAGATTTGTGATTAATTTTATCTCTATTTGTGACTCCTATCTTTGGCTGGAAAAATGGCTGTGCTTATTGTGGTTTGGTGTGACCTAACATAATCGTTTGTAGTGCTTTCGCTGAAAAGCATATTTGAAATCGGACACTTTGGTGGGATTAACAACAAGAATACCTTTAAAATGATATAAGACACATGTATGTTTGAGGAATTTTAATTATGAGATTTCTGTTTTTTGAATTTGGCGCCCTGCACTTTATCTGGCTGCTGTCATATCGATCCCGGCAGCGGGATGCAGCCATAAGAAGTTAAGAACTTTGATAAGTTTATTCAAGTGCAGTCACAAAAACCATCAAGCATTATGTTGAAACTGGCTCTGATGAGGACCGCCACAGGAAAGGAAAACCAAGAGTTACCTCTGCTGCAGAGGGTAAGTTCATCAGAGTTACCAGCCTCAGAAATTGCAGCCCAAATAAATGTAACAGACACATCAACATCAACTGTTCAGAGGAGACTGCGTGAATCAGGCCTTCATGGTCGATTTGCTGCAAAGAAACCACTACTAAAGGACACCAATAATAAGAAGAGACTCGCTTGGGCCAAGAAACACGAGCAATGGACATTAGACTGGTGGAAATCTGTCCTTTGGTCTGATGACTCCAAATTGGAGATTTTTGGTTCCAACTGCTGTGTCTTTGTGAGACGCAGAGTAGGTGAATGGATTGATCTCCGCATGTGTGGTTCCAACCGTGAAGCATGGAGAAGGAGGTGTGATGGTGTGGGGGTGCTTTGCTGATGACACTGTCAGTGATTTATTTAGAATTCAAGGCACACTTAACCCCCATGACTACCACAGCATTCTGCAGCGATGTGCCATCCCATCTGGTTTGCGCTTAGTGGGACTATCATTTGTTTTTCAACAGGACAATGACCCAACACACCTCCAGGCTGTGTAAGGGCTAATTGATCAAGAATGAGAGTGATTGAGTGCTGCATCAGATGACATGGCCTCCACAATCACCCGACCTCAACCCAATTGAGATGGTTTGGGATGAGTTGGACCGCAAAGTGAAGGAAAAGCAGCCAACAAGTGCTCAGCATGTGGGAAATCCTTCAAGCATTTCATATGAAGCTGGTTGAGAGAATGCCAAGAGTGTGCAAAACTGTCATCAAGGCAAAGGATGGCTACTTTGAGAAATCTAAAATAGAAAATATTTGTAAATTTGTAAAACTTTTTTTTGGTTACTACATGATTCCATATGTTTTATTTCATAATTTGATGTCTTCACTATTATTCTACAATGTAGAAAATAGTCAAATTAAAGAAAAACCCTGGAATGAGTAGTAACTTTTGACTGGTACTGTATTTATTGGACCCTGTAGACCAGGGTTTTTTAACCCGAAGTGGGCCCTGGGCATGTGAGGTGGGTCGCGAGTTATGAGAATACATCTATAATAACACACTATTTCTTCTTAATTTGGGTCGTTAGAGGAAGATTTGAGTCACGGGAGGACGGTAAAAATGTCTAATTTGTGTTTCGAGATAAACGTTTAAGAACCCCTGCTGTAGAAAAACACTTCCCTCAGGTATTCAAATATGGGTAGTGTTCCTATTTACATTTTTTTGTAAAACTGCAGCTTTGGAATTGACAGTTCAGTGAGAGGGTTTTTTACGAGTAAAACGTTTCAAAATGATCTGTTTGTGTGTTGTCTTCAGCAAAAAGACCTCTCAAAGGAAAAATCAGTGAGGCTAGTGACACTAAGCAGCAACATAGCAACCCTAACAAGACAAGAAAACAGCCATGATGAAGAAAGCAGCTATATTCAGGCATAACTGAAGTATATTAATGCTGAAAATAGCCACGGCTTGCCTATGTATTCAAAGAAACAATTTCTGCTCAACAGGATCCTCCCAGAGGCTGGGCTGGAAATCTCTCTGCCTCTTGCCACCAGGGGGAAGAATTGCTTGGTCCCCATACCCTTTGACAACTTCACACACAGAGTTTCTAAACCCAGAGGTGCAACATTGAAGACTTCCAGGAACGCTTGCGAAACAGACCAGGCTGAGGTTTGAGATGAGAACAGTGAAATGAGTTGTTTATTTTCTCAATCTAAAGACACAACCTAGATTTGAGTCAATGTCTTAAGTAGTTGAACATGTTATTACTCCAACCTTGTGAAGGTGACACACTGACAAGTTTTCATTTTCGTCCAAAAAACATTATCAAGACAGCCTTTGATTAGACGGTCTGCACATGCGCAGTTCGGCGCGATATGACCGTTACACCAACGTGATGGTAAAAACATGCCTGATCTGTGCCGCACATAATGCCCCAATTACGGGATTCTAATCCTGTCTGCTGCGGCCGGGTCCAGCTCTGCTGAGAAGCAAGTTCCTCTTTCATCTGTACTCCGCGTGAGCGATGTTAGTCGCCCACGCCAAACCTCTGTCAACAGCTGTTCCCTCAATACGTCATCAACAACAACCATAACATTCCGGGACACCCCAAATGACCCCCAAAATCCCCCAATTATATTATCCTCACTGTACCTTCCTGTTCATGCCAACACACACTAACACACATCATATAATAATAACCTCCCTTCATAATAGATTCGTTTAAAATGAGAAGAACACCATCAGGTCAATAAACATCAAAATATACAGTGATTTCGGGGTCCCTTAGTGTCTTATCCAAGTGACTCTGAAATCGAAATCTTAAGTTAGAAAGGGTCCTGCTGACCAAGCGGGATCTCCCTCTATTTGGCAACATTTCAGGAAGAGGCAGAGCTGGCAGGAGGGTGAGGGGGGATGCTGTATAATTGACAATATTTCAATGGCACTCATGTCAATGGCATGCACGTTGGTGAGTGTTTCTGTCTGGTAGGTCTTTGTAGTGTTAACACACAGCCTGAAGACACCTGGGAATGGTCTATGCACGTGTGTGTGTATTTGTATTGATCCATATTGGCAGTGGTATATGGCAATGGACCTCTATGTAGTAGGTTGCTTGTATTGTCAATATAGACTGAGGAATATGAGTACTATGTTCATGTACATGTACGCAATGAAGTGGATCAGCCAAAGGACTTAAGCCTGTCGATTTGGTACGGCACTGTAGTAGAGTCCATAAAGCCCCTCCCGTCTCCACCCCACAGTAGTACCACCGGTCGGTGTGTAGGGGGGCTCAGAACTCATCGTCGGAACTGAGCAGCAGGGTCTTCTCGTTGTCGCGGGTGCTGAGGTTGCTGTGGCTGCGGGACACCGGCACCCCTCCACGCTGCTCAAGGGTGGACTGCTGTGTGTACTGCTGGTAGGCCGGGGAGAAGTTGTGGATGGCGTCCTGCACCATGTCTCCGGGGTTCATGGTCTCCTTCAGACTGCTGGAGATGCTCTTCATTGGGGCGCAGCGACCTGCCGGGAGAGGATGGAAATAGAGGGAGGATAAGGGATAATGGAAGGAAGAGTGGAACCCTACAGTGAGCAATCTGAATGCCATGAGTAATCAAAATGGAGGATCACATAATACTACTGAACCAAACAGACAGAAACCGCCAGTGGAGCTCCTAGTGCATTGCAAGGGGAAAACTCATACACACCACAAAAAAATACATTGATAAAAGCAGCACATACTGTACAATAATGGCAATACAAATGTATAACAGCACTGAGGACGCTCAAAATAAATTGTTTGTACAAAATTAAACTCTATATCTCAGAAACAGTTAAAAAAAATAATAGAATAACAAAATATGAGCACATCACAGAAATGGAGTCAACCAGAAAGTACTGTGGCAGTGAGAAGCCAAACACAGCTGAGCTAGTGGTAGACCTACCGTACTGTCCATAAATAGGAAAGGACCCTTATAGTGCAGCACAGAGAGAGACAGATAGCGAGAGACAGATAAAGAGAGAGGGACATAAGAAAATATACAAGGATGAATATTGAACAATAAAAAAGGAGAAGGGCGAGAGAACAGAACAGGAGAATAAGGAAGAGATGGAAGATAAATGAGAGGAGAAAAAGGATTCAACAAAAGAAAATTTGAGTAAAAAACAGAGGGAGTGGAAAGGAGAGAAAGGGAGAATAAAAGAGAGAAAGAAACATTTAGAGACAGCGAGAGCAGGTCAGTGGAACAAAGTCACTGAAATAGACTTGAAGAGCAACCATGGAGAACCAGTTTCCTGAATCCACACTGAACACAGTTCCAGAAACATAAGCAACTGCTTGTGTCATTTAGTCAGGAACACACTAATATGCTAGTGATGACTTGATTTATTTTTACTTAAACAGTTTTATCTCTAATCTGCATGGATAGTCCCTCCCTCTGTATCCTTACCGTAGGAGTCCAGCCTCTTGTCCATGTAGACCTTGTAGGTGAAGGCGTGGCGCAGGGCCACAGCGGCAAAGAACATCTCAATGCAGATGATAAAGTTCTGGTAGCCGGCGGCGACCGTGCCCTCCCCAACTGACACTTCGGGAGAGTTGATTTTAGGGATGGCTCCACACTTCTCCAGGATGGCCAGCAGCATACCTTATCCCCCAGAGAGGGAGAGAGAAATCGAGGAAGGAGGATCAGAGTACTGTCAAATCACATTGTGTGTATTATCTGGGAGAGAGGGTCAGCACACTTGGATGCATCATTATCTATGATACATTGCGTGTGTGTGTCGATCGAGAGGTTTCCTTACCCTGCCAGAAAGAGAGGAAGATGACAGACTTGACCATGAGGAACTTGAGCATGGGGCTGTAGGGGACCAGCAGGTTGCGGGTGGCGAAGTAGAAGAGAAAGAGGGCGTAGAGAGACAGGCTGACAGAGAAGTTATAGATGATGGTCACATACAGGTACCCACTGGCCACACTGGAGAGAGAGAGAGAGGCACAGCCAGCTATCAGAACAGTGTCAACACATAGGGATGACTTAGCACAGTCTTGTCTTAGAGATTAAGTAATATAATTCCTACTCTGAGATGCTTGACAACTACAACCCCGACATTTCGGTGAAAACAGATTTAGAGCCAGAATAGTGTAAATGTAAAAATAAACATCCGTGAGAACAAACAAATAACATTTAAACTGTTCATACAGAAAAGTACAGACTAGTAAAAATATTATAGACAAACATGAATCCTCTGTGGCTTTTGAAACAATTCACTTTGAGGTCAACACAGGTTAAGCAAATACTCTGATATAGTATAGAGTAGAATGAGTGAGTGTCCCATAGCCCTACGTACTTGAAGTCTCCATCTCTGTACTTCCCAAAGGCCTGCAGGATGACTGTGATCATGGCCATCAAAGGCTTCACCACACAGAACTGCAGAGTGGCCTGAGAGAGAGAGAATATGTAATGGTGTAACAACTCTGTTCATATGTAAGGGTTTCTCACAAATAATGTGTGAGAAGAAGGCTTTCACTATACCTGTTTGCAGAATCGGAGGAACCCAATGGAGTAAGTCCTTCCCCAGAGACAGCAGGTTCCGTACACACAGCTGGACCTGTAGACAGCCAAGACACAAGCATTTGGTAGTCTGTGTTCTCAAGATCCAAATCGCATGAAAAGAGGTCTCAACCATACAATAAAGTATTGATACACATTACTATTCTGCAGTTGTGGGATGTTTGAATGACAGTCTTGGATTGTACATGAATTGTCTTTTTTTTTTAATAAGAGAGGACAAAGAGTGATAATAGAGAGAGACTCACTCAATGGGCTTTCCTCTGATCTCAGCCATGATGGCGCTCTCCCCTCCAAGGTACTCATAACACAGGCTGAGGAAGTTGTAGATCACAAACGCTGCAGAGGAAACACACACAAACACATGTAAGCAGTGTCAGAGAGTTGAGAGAATATGGGGGTAGTTGCCACTATGCAACTACAGCAGTCGTTTGGTTAACCCAGCAAAGCCTTCATATCCAAAATCAATCCCCCAATCAATCTGTCTGTCTGTGTGTATTTGGTCTGTTTGGACTCTGGGCATCCCTTGAGAATCCAGAAACATTTACGAGAAAGAACACTAACAGAAGTAAACATGTTCTATCTAGAGGCATTGGCCATGTTCCTCTCTACAGTATTAAGGCCTTGGTCCCCATTTCCCATGAGCAGAATGCTGATGTACTGTGTCAGTGCATGGGCCAGTGCAGAAAGCAAAACAAGATGAGCGACTGAGTCATTGTCCCCAATGGCCTCTGGCTAAACCGCCCTCCATTCTAGCTTGAATCAACATCGCCCTGTCCCACTGTGTGCACACAAAGCTACCCTCCCCCACTCTGTGTGTGTTTGTGTGTGTGACAACATGTATTCCAGAGATTCCCATATATTGATATCCATCCAGCTGAATGTTTAGTCCAAAACTATTCAGTTACCATCCTATTTAACAACACATGTACAGTACTGGTATAATCTAATACGCGCCTGTTTATTTTAATCCATTCATTAGCATAAATTATTTATCTAAGAGATTTGAATGGTTTATAGAGATTTCCATTGATTTGGAAATTAAATAAATTGTTTCAAATGAACAGAGCACAGTGGTAGGTCCCGACTCCTTGGGACAGACGGAGAGTTGAGGGAAAATCCTCTCCAGTCAGACTGAATCACTTCCAGTTTGTCGGGGCAGAAGAGGCTGCAGGATGCAAGCATGGTTTCAGCTGCTGTCCCAGGTGTTCAGTCCATGCTAATTTGAGGGTGGTGATACAACTACAGGACGAATCAATCCTGAAGCTTTGCTGCTCTTTCTCCTGTTCTGTCTCTTTTCTGGCATTGGAAACTCCAGCCATAAAGGACCCCTGCCTATTCCATTTGCTTTCCGTGTATATTGTATTTGCACACATATCGCTGCATAGAGGTCTGAGTAGACAATAATGGGGATCCCAGTGGCATCCTTATGGTATTGACACCTGCTATTCGAATGTTTGCAAGCATGCATGTATAAATACACAACATCAGTGTGTGTACTTTGCTGTGTGAGTGAGTGAATGAGAGTGAGAGAGAGAGAGTGTAACTTTATGACAGCACTGGGGCCCTCTATATTTAGCAGTGTGGAGCCCTGGGGCCACAGCTGCTGCCTGTGCGTGTGCCATGTGCTGGCAGGGAGAGCCCACTCTGTGCAGCCTAGCTGAGCTGTTAGCTCCCCTGCCGTCAATCCATGCGCTCCCAGCACTCACACACATCATACAGTACACACACACAGCATTCTCTCACGCATCATAGACTCACACAACTCTCTTTGACACAAGGTAGACAAAATGTGCAGTGCAAAGCACTCGTTCATGCATTGAGCGCACTGAGGTCCCCTTTTCCCCGCAAACAGACATAGGGTTGAACATTGTACGTACAATAGAGTTTGTCAGGCATAATTTTATGGCAGAGCCGGTAACCAAGGGGCACACCTGTCTGTATTATGTGACCACTAACAAAATGCTAATGCCAATTTCTGTGGATGTTACTTCTGTTGAGATACAGCCGGCTGGTACAGAACAGCCAGACAATTTATCTGTTCATAAGTGAGTGGTTTCTAAAACTCTTCAAGGCTTCAGTCCTTTGCATACTGTTGCTAGGGAACAGGCCTCCCCTCCCCAGCAATCCCAGCAGGCCTTGGAAACAACAAGAGAACAAAGATGGCCACTCTCGTAAAGGCAGAGAGACCGCAAAGCCCATCTGTCACTGGGGACAGAACAGATTCCCAAACACTCGTTACTACGACCAGGGGTTGGAACTGGTTCAGAGAACAGAACTGAAAACTGGAAAATAACTAATTTTTCAAGGAACAAAATCAGAACCGGGAACGAAAGTGATCTATTCTTCTCCGGAACAGAACCATTATTTTAAAAGCATGGGGACCGGTTAATAACGTTCCGGGCATTATATATATTTTTTAAGTCCCACAAAATAATCAAAGCGCCTATGCAAATCCCTCCCTGTCAATCAGAAACTTCTTCCAGTGTCGTCCTGCTAGAGGTGTGCCGAGTAGTCGGACAAAACGAGTATAGTAACAGATATCGGTAATTTTCTGTATACGACTTGATCAGAGTATTTTTTGTAATTATCTTCCTCATGTCAGTCAAGTGAGGTGCTACATGGTCTAAATAACTCAACTTGCCAGCTTGCTTGTCTGTAAAGAAAAGGGCGGGCTGTACATTGATCCTGCTACTCTAATTGGATAGAGTGAAGCTGTATTTCTCTGTCCACTCGCTTCATAATTTCACCCGATCACCTTCACTTCTCTGTTTCGGTCTGATCATTCAGACTGCTGCTGCCTCCTGTTAGCCTGCTACTATGATAAATCAAATGGAAAGGGCGTTTGGTATCAAGCTATCAATGTGCATAATATCTAAAAAGCGGGGCGAGGGTAGGGGAAAAAGATGAAATGGAGTCTTATCTCCCTCTCTAACTTAAAGCATCAGCTGTCAGAGCAGCTTACCGATCACTGTACCTGTACACAACCAATCTGTAAATAGCACACCCAACTACCTCATCCCCATATTGTTATTGATTTTCTTGCTCTTTTGCACCCCAATATCTCTACTTGCACATCATCATCTGCACATCTATCACTCCAGTGTTAATGCTAAATTGTAATTATTTCGCATCTATGGCCTATTTATTGCCTTACCTCCCTACTCTTCTACATTTGCACACACTGTACAGTTGTTTTTGTTGCACTGCTTTGCTTTATCTTGGCCAGGTCGCAGTTGTAAATGAGAACTTGTTCTCAACTTGCCTACCTGGTTAAATAAAACTAAAATAAAAAATGCTGACGCGCATTCTGATTGATAGCAAACTTGTCTGCCCGCTACAAATTGAGGACACACAGACACACCGCTCCTAATCTGCAACTTGTTTGGTCTATAAACGTACAGGGAGATAAGTAGATGTTGGCAAAATACCTAAGCATATTAAAACATTTACGTTTTTTCCGATCACTAGTATCATCCGATCCGACTATCAACTGTAAATTTATGGATACAAATATGAGCATGGCCATGTCGGCACACACGTATGCCGGCTGAAAATGTTTGCCAGTGTGCATGTAGGTTACTTGCCCCCCTCCAAAGCATATAGTTGAAGTCGGAAGTTTACATACACTTAGGTTGGAGTCATTAAAACTCGTTTTTCAACCACCCCACAAATTTCTTGTTAACAAACTATAGTTTTGGCAAGTCAGTTAGGACATCTACTTTGTGCATAACACAAGTAATTTTTCCAACAATTGTTTACAGACAGATTATTTCACTTATAATTCACTGTATTACAATTCCAGTGGGTCAGAAGCTTACATACAGGTCTAAGTTTACTGTGCCTTTAAACAGCTTGGAAAATTCCAGAAAATTATGTGATGGCTTTAGAAGCTTCTGATAGGCTAATTGACATCATTTGAGTCAATTGGAGGTGTACCTGTGGATGTATTTTAAGGCCTACCTTCAGACTCAGCTCCTCTTTGCTTGACATCATGGGAAAATCAAAAGAAATCAGCCAAGACCTCAGAAAAATTGTAGACCTCCACAAGTCTGGTTCATCCTTGGGAGCAATTTCCAAATGCCTGAAGGTACCACGTTCAACTTTACAAACAATAGTACGCGAGTATAAACACCATGGGACCATGCAGCCGCATTACCGCTCAGGAAGGAGACACGTTCTATCTCCTTGAGAAGAACGTACTTTGGAGCGAAAAGTGCAAATCAATCCCAGAACAACAGCAAAGGACCTTGTGAAGATGCTGGAGGAAACAGGTACAAAAGTATCTGTATCCACAGTAAAACAAGTCCTATATCGACATAACCTGAAAGGCCGCTGAGCAAGGAAGAAGCCACTGCTCCAAAACCATCATAAAAAGCCAGACTACGGTTTGCAACTACACATGGGGACAAAGATCTTACTTTTTGGAGAAATGTCCTCTGGTCTGATGAAACAAAATTAGAACTGTATGGCCATAATGACCATCGTTATGTTTGGAGGAAAAAGTGGGAGGCTTGCAAGCCAAAGAACACCATCCCAACTGTGAAATACGGGGGTGGCAGCATCATGTTGTGGGGGTGCTTTGCTGCAGGAGGGACTGGTGCACTTCACAAAATAGATGGCATCATGAGGACGGAAAATGATGTGGATATATTGAAGCAACATCTCAAGACATCAGTCAGGAAGTTAAAGCTTGGTTGCAAATGGGTCTTCCAAATGGACAATGACCCTAAGCATACTCAAAAGTTGTGGCAAAATGGCTTAAGGACAACAAAGTCAAGGTATTGGAGTGGCCATCACAAAGTCCTGACCTCAATCCTATAGAAAATGTGTGGGCAGAACTGAAAAAGCGTGTGCGAGCAAGGAGGCCTACAAACCTGACTCAGTTACACCAGCTCTGTCAGGAGGAATGGGCCAAAATTCACCCAACTTATTGTGGGAAGCTTGTGGAAGGCTACCTGAAACATTTGACTCAAGTTAAACAATTTAAAGGCAATGCTACCAAATACTAATTGAGTGCATGTAAACTTCTGACCCACTGGGAATGTGATGAAAGAAATAAAAGCTGAAATAAATAATTCTCTCTACTATTATTCTGACATTTCACATTATTAAAATAAAGTGGTGATCCTAACTGACCTAAGACAGGGAATTTTTACAAGGATTAAATGTCAGGAATTGTGAAAAACTGAGTTTAAATGTATTTAGCTAAGGTGTATGTAAACTTCAGACTTCAACTGTAGCTGTAGTCTGCTGACGTTACAAGTGTGATTCAGAAGATTGGGAGAAAGATTATTATTATTATTATTATTTTTACCCCCTTTTCTCCCCAATTTTCGTGGTATCCAATCGCTAGTAATTACTATCTTGTCTCATCGCTACAACTCCCGTACGGGCTCGGGAGAGACGAAGGTCGAAAGCCATGCGTCCTCCGAAGCACAACCCAACCAAGCCGCACTGCTTCTTAACACAGCGCGCCTCCAACCCGGAAGCCAGCCGCACCAATGTGTCGGAGGGAGGAAACACCGTGTACCTGGCCCCCTTGGTTAGCGCGCACTGCGCCCGGCCCGCCACAGGAGTCACTGGAGCGCGATGAGACAAGGATATCCCTACCGGCCAAACCCTCCCTAACCCAGACGACGCTATGCCAATTGTGCGTTGCCCCACGGACCTCCCAGTCGCGGCCGGCTGCGACAGAGCCTGGGCGCGAACCCAGAGACTCTGGTGGCGCAGCTAGCACTACGATGCAGTGCCCTAGACCACTGCGCCACCCGGGAGGCCCTGAAAGATTTTAAATTAGAGAAGAATGGATCAACTTTTTCAACGTTAGTTAGGGATACTATAGTTATAAAATGTCACATTGGATTTATTAACTACAAAAAGGTAAGACGTGTTTTTAATTCTGGTGCAGCTCAGTACACACAAGCTTGTTAGCTACAGTGGGGAGAACAAGTATTTGATACACTGCCGATTTTGTAGGTTTTCCTACTTACAAAGCATGTCTGTCATTTTTATCATAGCTTCAACTGTGAGAGACGGACTCTAAAACAAAAATCCAGAAAATCACATTGTATTATTTTTAAGTAATTCATTTGCATTTTATTGCATGACATAAGTATTTGATACATCAGAAAAGCAGAACTTAATATTTGGTACAGAAACCTTTGTTTGCAATTACAGAGATCATACGTTTCCTGTAGTTCTTGACCAGGTTTGCACACACTGCAGCAGGGATGTTGGCCCACTCCTCCATACAGACCTTCTCCAGATCCTTCAGGTTTCGGGGCTGTCGCTGGGCAATACGGACTTTCAGCTCCCTCCAAAGATTTTCTATTGGGTTCAGGTCTGGAGACTGGCTAGGCCACTCCAGGACCTTGAGATGCTTCTTACGGAGCCACTCCTTAGTTGCCCTGGCTGTGTGTTTCTGGTGGTTGTCATGCTGGAAGACCCAGCCACGACCCATCTTCAATGCTCTTACTGAGGGAAGGAGGTTGTTGGCCAAGATCTTGCGATACATGGCCCCATCCATCAATCCTCCCCTCAATACGGTGCAGTCGTCCTGTCCCCTTTGCAGAAAAGCATCCCCAAAGAATGATGTTTCCACCTCCATGCTTCACGGTTGGGATGGTGTTCTTGGGGTTGTATTCATCCTACTTCTTCCTCCAAACACAGCGAGTGGAGTTTAGACCAAAAAGCTCTATTTTTGTCTCATCAGACCACATGACCTTCTCCCATTCCTCCTCTGGATCATCCAGATGGTCATTGGCAAACTTCAGACGGGCCTGGACATGCGCTGGCTTGAGCAGGGGGACCTTGCGTGCGCTGCAGGATTTTTATCCATGACGGCGTAGTGTGTTACTAATGGTTTTCTTTGAGACTGTGGTCCCAGCTCTCTTCAGGTCATTGACCAGGTCCTGCTGTGTAGTTCTGGGCTGATCCCTTACCTTCCTCATGATCATTGATGCCCCACGAGGTGAGATCTTGCATGGAGCCCCAGACCGAGGGTGATTGACCATCATCTTGAACTTCTTCCATTTTCTAATAATTGCGCCAACAGTTGTTGCCTTCTCACCAAGCTGCTTGCCTATTGTCCTGTAGCCCATCCCAGCCTTGTGCAGGTCTACAATTTAATCCCTGATGTCCTTACACAGCTCTCTGGTCTTGGCCATTGTGGAGAGGTTGGAGTCTGTTTGATTGAGTGTGTGGACAGGTGTCTTTTATACAGGTAACGAGTTCAAACAGGTGCAGTTAATACAGGTAATGAGTGGAGAACAGGAGGGCTTCTTAAAGAAAAACTAACAGGTCTGTGAGAGCCGAAATTCTTACTGGTTGGTAGGTGATCAAATACTTATGTCATGCAATAAAATGCAAATTAATTACTTAAAAATCATACAATGTGATTTTCTGAATTTTCCGTCTCTAGCAGTTGAAGTGTACCTATGATAAAAATTACAGACCTCTACATGCTTTGTAAGTAGGAAAACCTGCAAAATCGGCAGGGTATCAAATACTTGTTCTCCCCACTGTAGCTCTTAGCCAACTCTGAAATTTAAAGAAAAACAAGTTCCTCCATAGAAGCCGCTCCTCCGTAGGTATAATTCTGTGGGCCTAATTCAGATAATTAATGTCACCACAAGATGCTCAGCGCTTCTAGCCAAGTCTCTACCCTCTCTCGCTCTCTCCCCACCCACAAAATGTCAGTTTCACCTCGCGTCCTACACTTGTCTTTCCATCAAGCATGTAAACAACTCACTGAGCTATAGTTTGCCCGCTCCATAGTAAGCTGCTCTATCCATACTGCATAATTGGTGAAGTAATTTCATGTTGAGTTAAATGTAAAAAATATATGATTTCAGAGGTTTAAAAAGGAACCATTATAAACCTGTCATCTTTTGGGGTCGAACCGGTTCAGAACTTTATTTTGCAGGTCGAAAAAGTGGAACAGAACAACAACAAAAAAGAATGGTTCTATTCAGAACAAAACTATTGTAAAATGATTTTGTTTCCAACTCCTGCTACGGGACGCAAAAACACAATCATCGAACGTATGTCAACCAAAAATGTGTTGTGAGTACTTGTGCATCTCCGATAGAGTAAAAAGTATGTGTGTGATATTGCTTTAAAAAACACAGAACATGTAGTAGCACAGCAGAAAGGTTTCGGCCTTAGGCCTCCCGGGTGGCGCAGTGGTCTAGGGCACTGCATCGCAGTGCTAGCTGCGCCACCAGAGTCTCTGGGTTCGCGCCCAGGCTCTGTCGCAGCCGGCCGCGACCGGGAGGTCCGTGGGGCGACGCACAATTGGGCTAGCGTCGTCCGGGTTAGGGAGGGTTTGGCCGGTAGGGATATCCTTGTCTCATCGCGCTCCAGCGACTCCTGTGGCGGGCCGGGCGCAGTGCGCGCTAACCAAGGGGGCCAGGTGCACGGTGTTTCCTCCGACACATTGGTGCGGCTGGCTTCCGGGTTGGAGGCGCGCTGTGTTAAGAAGCAGTGCGGCTTGGTTGGGTTGTGCTTCGGAGGACGCGTGGCTTTCGACCTTCGTCTCTCCCGAGCCTGTACGGGAGTTGTAGCGATGAGACAAGATAGTAATTACTAGCGATTGGATACCACGAAAATTGGGGAGAAAAGGGGATAAAATTAAAAATAAAATAAAAAAATTTAAAAAAAGAAAGGTTTCGGCCTTAACATTGTACTGCAAACAATGGAATGCACCTGTGCTTAGCGCAAATACATTTTTCCATTGCAACATCAAACCATAGACCAGCAGGATGAGCAACAGACCACAAACCATGTCTATCACAGCTCTATTTGAATGTATAAGGAACAAAAATATAAACACAACATGGAACAATTTCAAAGATTTTACTGAGTTACAGTTCATATAAGGAAATCAGTCATTTGAAGTAAATTAGGCCCTAATCTATGGATTTCACAAGACTGTTGGTTACAGACACCTTTAAAACATTGGGCCTCAGGATCTCGTCACGGTGTCTCTGTGCATTCAAATTGCCATTGATAAAATGCAATTGGGTTTGTTGTCCATAGCTTATGCCTGCCCATACAGTAACTCCACCACCGCCATGAAGCAATCTGTTTACATCAGCAAACCGCTCGCCCACACGACGCCATACATGTGGTCTGCGGTTGTGAGACCGGTTGGACGTACTGCTAAATTCTCTAAAACGACGTAGGAGACGGCTTATGGTAGAGAAATGAACATTCAACTCTCTGGCAACAGCTGTGGTGGACATTCCTCCAGTCACCACGCCAATTGCAAGCACAGTATCTTTTCTCTCTAAAACAAATGTACTTGTATGTATTTGATGTTTCTCAAGGCATTCAGTCTATGGGGGTGCCACAGGGTTCAATTCTAGGGGCGACTCTTTTCTCTGTATATATCAATGATGCAGCTCTTGCTGCGGGTGATTCTTTGATCCACCTCTACGCAGACGACACCATTCTGAATACATCTGGCCCTTCTTTGGACACTGTGTTAACAAACCTCCAAACGAGCTTCAACGCCATACAACACTCCTTCCGTAGCCTCCAACTGCTCTTAAATGCCAGTAAAATGAAATGCATGCTCTTCAACTGATCGCTGCCCGCACCCTCCCGACTAGCATTACTACTCTGGACGGTTCTGACTTAGAATATGTGGACAACTACAAATACCTAGGTGTCTGGTTAGACTGTAAACTCTCCTTCCAGACTCACATTAGGCATCTCCAATTCAAAGTTAAATCTAGAATTAGCTTTCTATTTCGCAACAAAGCCTCCTTCACTCATGCTGCCAAACATACCCTCGTAAAACTGACCATCTTACCGATCCTTGACTTCGGCGATGTCATTTACAAAATAGCCTCCAACACTCTACTCAGCAAATTGGATGCAGTCTATCACAGTGCCATCCGTTGTCACCAAAGCCCCATATTCTACCCACCACTGCGACCTGTATGCTCTCGTTGGCTGGTCCTCTCTACATATTTGTCGCCAAACCCACTGGCTCCAGGTCATCTATAAGTCTTTGCTAGGAAAAGCTCCGCCTTATCTCAGCTCACTGGTCAGCATAGCAACTCCCATCCGTAGCAAGCGCTCCAGCAGGTATATTTCACTGGTCATCCCCAAAGCCAACACCTCCTTTGGCCATCTTTCCTTCCAGTTCTCTGCTGCCAATGACTGGAACGAATTGCAAAAATCGCTGAAGTTGGAGACATATCTCCCTCACTAACTTTAAGCATCAGCTGTCAGAGCAGCTACTGATGGCTGCAGCTGTACACAGCCCATCTGTAAATAGCCCATCCAACCAACTACCTACCTCATCCCCATATTTGTTTTTGCTTTTCTGCTGTTTTGCACACCAGTATTTTTACTTGTACATCCTCATCTGCACATATCACTCCAGTGTAAATTGCTAAATTGTAATAACTTCGCCACTATTGGCCTATTTATTGCCTTACCTCCATACTTCATTTGCACACACTGTATTTAGATTTTTCTATTGTGTTATTGACTGTACGTTTGTTTATCCCATGTAACTCTGTGTTGTTTTTGTCGCACTGCTTTGCTTTATCTTGGCCAGGTCGCAGTTGTAAATGAGAACTTGTTCTTAACTGGCCTACCTGGTTAAATAAAGGTGAAATAAAATGTAAAAAATTATATTCATGCCAATACATTTAAAAACACTATTTTAACAGGTAAGAGTCATACACCATTGACAGGGTGGGAAGGTTCTCACCTTCGTAGCAGTCGCGGACCGTGTCAAAGTAGACGTAGTACTCTTCGTTAGTGAAGAAGAGGAGGCTGAGCCACGAGTCAAAGGCATAGATGGGAACGATGAAGAGGATGCGAACTATGTGCCTCTGCTCATTGGGAGAGCTGTAGTAGCGCAGGTGCATGTAGATCTGTCAAAGGGAGAAAGATACATAGACAAGAAAGAGAAGGACAGAGTGAAGAGGGCATCATTTAATCACAGCTCCTAAAGAACCTGGCTAGATTATAATGTACTTCATTGTAGGAGAATAATTTAAAAACTAAACGTGACAGTTAAATAGACAATGAAGTGAAAGGAGGGTAATTGTGTTTGAATAATCAACAGCTTCCTTCTCCCTGAGAGGGACCACAGCTCTGTCAACGTGAGCTAGCTAAAAATGGGCTAGCTGAAACAAGTGTCTCATGAAATCAATGTGTTTTCACTTCACTAGGGCTCAGTGACTGTGACTTTGTGGTCCTGCCCACATCCTGGGGAGAGCAGTCGACATCGTGCGTGTGTGTGTGATGAGAGGATCTGTGTTGTGTTTTTCCATTCAGGTCATCAGTACCTTTTGTCTACTTCATCCTGTCCCAGGTTCCCACTTACAACAATGCTACACCGATCACCTTTCCTGGCCTGGGCACACACACCTTTGGTAAAATAACAAACAGTAGGGCGCTCGCACACAGAGAGCACTGTACCAGCTTTGTTGCTAGGCAACGGCCCTCGCTCTCTGATGTCACTGCAGAGCTAGGTACACCTGTAGTCAGAGCGACGGCTCATCTTTAACCCTTTGTGTGAGCAGCAACACAATGGAGAGGAATCATTAACCTGGGCCTTTCAGTAGCTCTGAACCTATAGGAGGTTAGTGGTCTGCAGGCAACATGACTACATATTTGAAGACCTGCCACAACTACTTTATCATGGCTGAACAGCCTGAGGTGTTCCACGCTGGGTGTGTTCCAGAGTGCATAATCAACCTGGACTGGCAGGCGTGAGGAATCTAAAGGGATGCCTTGATATGCTTCTGCAGTTTCTATCTGCAATTTGATTTGTGCATACTGAGAAAACTACTGTAGGCACTAGGCATCCATCTTATGCAGCAGTGAGACCACACTAACATATGATTTGAGTACAAACAGTTGAAGCATATGTTAGATGCAACATGCAGAAAAACATAGGAGTGTGTGTGTGTGTGTTTGTGTGAGAAAGAGTTAACTAGCCCCTTACCTGGTGGCAGGTTATTAGCAGGGCTGTCCAGACAAAGAACCCTGACACGGTCTGGGCAGTGGAGGTCATGAGGAAGTATGGTTCCTCAGGGGTCACCAGGGGGGTGTCTGGCACCCAGGAGGCGTTGGAGCCCGACGGGGCCGCTGTGGTCGGGGACCCTGGGGCCATATCGGCTGGGGAGTCATTTTCCATTCGATCTGACAGGGGCATGCCACGTCTCCACAGCTCCTCCATCATCTGGAGGGAGACAACAGGGGGATATGGTGGGTTTTGGGTTTTCTGGCTATTCACAGTCACATTAACAGAAGTAGCTAAATATGTAGAAAAGGTGGAGCTCCATTAAGGAACAGGTTATCGAACACATCACACATGGATGGTTGTCTCAGGCATACCAATAAAAACCTACTACTTTATTCAATTGAACAATTAAAGCTGAAACTAACATCCTAGTGGACAGAGAAAATCTGAATAAGATATGGAGAGGAGAGAGAAAGAGGGGAACCAGAAGGAGCTGAGTGAGGGGGAGAGAGGGGAACCAGAAGGAGCTGAGTGAGGGAGAGAGAGGGGAACCAGAAGGAGCTGAGTGAGGGAGAGAGAGGGGAACCAGAAGGAGCTGAGTGAGGGAGAGAGAGGGGAACCAGAAGGAGCTGAGTGAGGGAGAGAGAGGGGAACCAGAAGGAGCTGAGTGAGGGAGAGAGAGGGGAACCAGAAGGAGCTGAGTGAGGGAGAGAGAGGGGAACCAGAAGGAGCTGAGTGAGGGAGAGAGAGGGGAACCAGAAGGAGCTGAGTGAGGGGGAGAGCGGGGAACCAGAAGGAGCTGAGTGAGGGAGAGAGAGGGGAACCAGAAGGAGCTGAGTGAGGGGGAGAGAGGGGAACCAGAAGGAGCTGAGTGAGTGAGAGGGGGATGGAAGTTGAGAGAGAGAACACAGGGACAGAGTGAATCAGTCAGACAGAGCGAATTGGCGTGACATGGGCTGAGGGCCCACTGACCCAAATTCTCCTTCTCCTCTCCTCCTGGTTTGAGAGCAGGGGCGAGCGTAGGAGAGCCACAAATAAATCTCTATGGAGCACACTGAAGGACAGACTGGGTATATCAGTGCCAGTGGGACATACAGTTGAAGTCGGAAGTTTACATACACCTTAGCCAAATGCATTTAAACTCAGTTTTTCACAATTCCTGACATTTAATCCTAGTAAAAATGCCCTGTTTTAGGTCAGTTAGGATCACCACTTATTTTAAGAATGTGAAATGTCAGAATAATAGTAGAGAGAATGATTTATTTCAGCTTTTATTTCTTTCATCACTTTCCCAGTGGGTCAGAAGTTTACAAAGTTTCCCAAAGATTGGAAAGCAGCTGCGGTCATCCCCCTCTTCAAAGGGGGGGACACTCTTGACCCAAACTGCTACAGACCTATATCTATCCTACCCTGCCTTTCTAAGGTCTTCGAAAGCCAAGTCAACAAACAGATTACCGACCATTTCAAATCCCACCATACCTTCTCTGCTATGCAATCTGGTTTCAGAGCTGGTCATGGGTGCACCTCAGCCACGCTCAAGGTCCTAAACGATATCTTAACCGCCATCGATAAGAAACAATACTGTGCAGCCGTATTCATTGACCTGGCCAAGGCTTTCGACTCTGTCAATCACCACATCCTCATCGGCAGACTAAACAGCCTTGGTTTCTCAAATGATTGCCTCGCCTGGTTCACCAACTACTTCTCTGATAGAGTTCAGTGTGTCAAATCGGAGGGTCTGTTGTCCGGGCCTCTGGCAGTCTCTATGGGGGTGCCACAGGGTTCAATTCTTGGACCGACTCTCTTCTCTGTATACATCAATGATGTCGCTCTTGCTGCTGGTGAGTCTCTGATCCACCTCTACGCAGACGACACCATTCTGTATACTTCTGGCCCTTCTTTGGACACTGTGTTAACAACCCTCCAGGCGAGCTTCAATGCCATACAACTCTCCTTCCGTGGCCTCCAATTGCTCTTAAATACAAGTAAAACTAAATGCATGCTCTTCAACCGATCGCTGCCTGCACCTGCCCGCCATCACTACTCTGGACGGCTCTGACTTAGAATATGTGGACAACTACAAATACCTAGGTGTCTGGTTAGACTGTAAACTCTCCTTCCAGACTCACATCAAACATCTCCAATCCAAAGTTAAATCTAGAATTGGCTTCCTATTCCGCAACAAAGCATCCTTCACTCATGCTGCCAAACATACCCTTGTAAAAACTGACCATCCTACCAATCCTCGACTTCGGTGATGTCATTTACAAAATAGCCTCCAATACCCTACTCAATAAATTGGATGCAGTCTATCACAGTGCCATCCGTTTTTTCACCAAAGCCCCATATACTACCCACCACTGCGACCTGTACACTCTCGTTGGCTGGCCCTCGCTTCATACTCGTCGCCAAACCCACTGGCTCCAGGTCATCTACAAGACCCTGCTAGGTAAAGTCCCCCCTTATCTCAGCTCGCTGGTCACCATAGCAGCACCCACCTGTAGCACGCGCTCCAGCAGGTATATCTCTCTGGTCACCCCCAAAACCAATTCTTCCTTTGGCCGCCTCTCCTTCCAGTTCTCTGCTGCCAATGACTGGAACGAACTACAAAAATCTCTGAAACTGGAAACACTTATCTCCCGCACTAGCTTTAAGCACCAGCTGTCAGAGCAGCTCACAGATCACTGCACCTGTACATAGCCCATCTATAAATAGCCCAAACAACTACCTCTTTCCCTATTGTATTTATTTATTTTGCACCCCATTATTTCTATCTCTACTTTGCACATTCTTCCACTGCAAATCAACCATTCCAGTGTTTTACTTGCTATATTGTATTTACTTCGCCACCATGGCCTTTTTTTTGCCTTTACCTCCCTTATCTCACCTCACTTGCTCACATTGTATATAGACTTATTTTTCTACTGTATTATTGACTGTATGTTTGTTTTACTCCATGTGTAACTCTATGTTGTTGTATGTGTCAAACTGCTTTGCTTTATCTTGGCCAGGTCGCAATTGTAAATGAGAACGTGTTCTCAACTTGCCTACCTGGTTAAATAAAGGTTAAATAAATAAATAAACAAACACACTCAATTAGTATTTGGTAGCATTGCCTTTAAATTGTTTAACTTGGGTCAAACGTTTCAGGTAGCCTTCCACAAGCTTCCCACAATAAGTTGGGTGAATTTTGGCCCATTCCTCCTGACAGAGATGGTGTAACTGAGTCAGGTTTGTAGGCCTCCTTGCTCACACACACTTTTTCAGTTCTGCCCACACATTTTCTATGGGATTGAGGTCAGGGCTTAGTGCTGGCCACTCCAATACCTTGACTTTGTTGTCCTTAAGCCATTTTGCCACAACTTTTGAGTATGCTTAGGGTCATTGTCCATCTGGAAAACCCATTTGCGACCAAGCTTTAACCTCCTGACTGATGTCTTGAGATGTTGCTTCAATATATCCACATCATTTTCCGTCCTCATGATGCCATCTATTTTGTGAAGTGCATCAGTCCCTCCTGCAACAAAGTACCCCCACATCATGATGCTGCCACCCCAGTGCTTCACGGTTGGGATGGTGTTCTTCAGCTTGCAAGCATTTTTCCTCCAAACATAACAATGGTCATTATGGCCAAATTGTCCTATTTTTGTTTCATCCGACCAGAGGACATTTCTCCAAAAAGTACAATCTTTGTCCCCATGTGCAGTTGCAAACCGTAGTCTGGCTTTTTATGGCGGTTTTGGAGCAGTGGCTTCTTCCTTGTTGAGACGCCTTTCAGGTTATGGCGATATAGGGCTCGTTTTACTGTGGATATAGATACTTTTGTACCTGTTTCCTTCAGCATCTTCACAAGGTCCTTTGCTGTTGTTCTGGGATTGATTTGCACTTTTCGCTCCAAAGTACGTTCGTCTCTAGGAGACAGAACGGGTCTCCTTCCTAAGCGGTATGACGGCTGCGTGGTCCCATGGTGTTTATACTTGCGTACTATTGTTTGTACAGATGAACGTGGTACCTTCAGGTGTTTGGAAATTGCTCCCAAGAATGAACCAGACTTGTGGAGGTCTACAAGTCTGATTTCTTTTGATTTTCCCATGATGTCACGCAAAGAGGCACTGAGTTTGAAGGTAGGCCTTAAAATACATCCACAGGTACACCTCCAATTGACCCAAATTATGTCAATTAGCCTGTCAGAAGCTTCTAAAGCCATGACATTTTCTGGAATTTTCAAAGCTGTTTAAAGACAGTCAATTTAGTGTATGTAAACTTCTGACCCACTGGAATTGTGATACAGTGAATTATATGTGAAATAATCTTTCTGTAAACAATTGTTGGAAAAATTACTTGTGTAATGCACAAAGTAGATGTCCTAACCGACTTGCCAAAACTATAGTTTGTTGACAAGAAATTTGTGGAGGGTTGAAAAATGAGTTTTAATGACTCCAACCTAAGTCTATGTAAACTTCCGACTTCAACTGTATAGCTAATGAGAGGAATTTATTGAATGACAGAAAAATTGTTAACATTTATGAGATTGGTTTGAGTCTTTTAGCCATCAGCAGCACATGATCAATTCCCAAAGTCAGCAAGTTGACTGACCCCTATTGCTCATTAGGTCTGTAATACTGATGTATTGCAAAGTAGCCAGATAGCAGTTTTCTAATGGGAAACTGTGGGCTAAGTGACCAATAGAAAGATGGACAGTAGATTCTCCACACCCTTGTACTCAATCCTGGCATTAGTGATGCTCACTAGGTAATGTGATCGCTAGATGCATCAGTCTAGAGTCCAATGATGGCAATAACCTAATCATTCAGAATAAAACTGATTTAAAAAGGGGATTCAATTAATATGCATGGCTAAATATAGGCAGGCCGTGGCCATGGGTGACTCACGCTGCTGGACGAAGCCTGCTGTATGCATTACATTTGAGGGATAGTTACATTTGAGTGTCACACTCGTTTCACTCAAGTTGGGTTTCTCAAGTAACTATTGGTTCGTGATAAGCATAGACTATTGACTGATGACTATTGAGGTTGAATATCAACAATATGTAGGCCTATTCTTTATAGGCCTAGAGAATGAATGCCTATTAGATTTATAATGTGATTTTCCCATGACACAAATGCTTAACTTTTCAAGAAAAAGGGAAAGGGTTGAGACAGTAGTAAAGAATGAAAGTATTGGTCAATATTGATGGCTTCTAAAAACAGCAAACATGTTATATTGATAAGGTATACTGCTGTTCAGTTGTAATTGAGAGCCATGTCTGGTGCATTTCGTTTGGTTCAATGACCAGATAATTCATATAGACACACGACGGGGGAGACTCCATCAATTCCTGCTGACTGAACCTGAGGGTGTATTTCATAACATCTGTTGTACTTTGACCTAAATCCTATCAGTCATCCAACATCGGCTTTTTGACATTGATGCCAAAATGAAACGAAATAAATGTTTTGCAGTTTTCCTCTCCAGATATACTAAAGGCATAACATACTATGGAGAATATAGGGCGTTGTAGTGAGAATAAATGAACATAATTTCCATGCAAAGACTACATTTAAAAAAATAGCCCATTTCCATAATAGAAAAAAGGCAACCAAAACCTCTTTAGGGATGATTTCATTATGAAAATTGTCATTGTACAACAATATGAAAACAGGAGCTGAAATTACAGCTGTGTCATCAAGCGAAAGCTACATTCGTTCGTCGTTCGGAAACAGTTTCTTTCCATCCATTCTGAACACAAAAACACAGCGCGAGCGGTGGCTTACCTGCATCTGCTGCAGTTGTTTGATTTGTGTACACACTGCGGCTGTTTGAATCCAAGCATACATGTATCCTAAATACGTTATTAGCTACGACAGACACACATTCATAAAATAATAATTCATACTAAATTAAAATCACTGCAACATAACGTCAAGTGAGAAACCAATTTAAACCATGTTTACAGTTTCATCTAGTTCGCTAGCTAACGTTAGCATCGCTAGTTAGGTAGCTGCTCGCAAACTCTTCAAAGCCTAGGTAAATACAACCTTGTGTCTGTACTAATAGTCCATCTCATGTAGAAAAACTTTATTCAGTCACTATAATTTCAAAATAGGAGTATCGGGGAACGCTCGTGAATTCGGCTCCGTTATTCCCCTGTATCTCTCCTAGCGATTCACTACGCTAAGATTTTACAGTAGCAGAACAGCGAAACTCCTCCACCGTTTCTGCTGTCACGCAGGCGCAGTAGCTTCATCGCCTTCAGCCACTTTCCCATGATGTAACTCGTATATGCCAGCTGGTCTTGCATTGTTGTACAAACCCAGATTTCAAATATTTGTGTTTGTGTATGAAGAATTTACCAGGTAGTATAAAGTTAATTCATTCAGTAGCTTTGTTTTCATTAGAATAATATTACACATTTCATTGTAAACACATACGTCTTATTAATGAAATAAACGCAATTACTTAGCTCGCTCCAAAATAACTTGTCACAAAACATTTGGATAATAGTTTCCCCATTTTAAAGTTGATTTGTGTATCAAAGTGAAAGAAATTAAAGGGGCAACCAAGTTTTCTTCCATTCAATTTCAGTAATATATCCGTACCAGGAAAATTTAACTTAAATATTTATTAAAATCTATAGAATTAGTCAATGACAAGAACAATATTTTCTAACATAATTTCACAAATGTAAACCCAGATCCTTTTAAAAATGTATATGCAAATTGAATGTAAAATGTTTATTAATCCTGACATCTTCATGTATTCAAGTGTAGTGACTTTATATAAATATGTACTGAGATGTCTCATTACTGTATTGACAATTTAATTTCAATTTTGAAAAAAAGCATTTCAGACCCAGTCACACCTCCACAGTCCCCTCAAATGGTCCTCTTTTAGATACAATAACATGTAATTTCCCAAATGCAATGTATAGTCGTGGCCAAAAGTTGAGAGAATGACAAATATTAATTTCCACAAAGTTTGCTGCTTAGGTGTCTTTAGATATTTTTGTCAAATGTTACTATGGAATACTGAAGTATAATTACAAGCGTGTCAAAGGCTTTGGGTTTTTGTTTGTCCACCCGCCTCGAGGATTGACCACTAGTTCTCAATGGGATTAAGGTCTGGGGAGTTTCCTGGCCATGGACCCAAAACATCAATGTTTTTCTCCCCGAGCCACTTATCACTTTTCCCTTATGGCAATGTGCTCCATCATGCTGGAAAAGGCATTGTTCGTCACCAAACTGTTCCTGGATGGTTGGGAGAAGTTGCTCTCGGAGGATATGTTGGTACCATTCTTTATTCATGGCTGTGTTCTTAGGCAAAATTGTGAGTGAGCCCACTCCCTTGGCTGAGAAGCAACCCCACACACACGAATGGTCTCAGGATGCTTTACTGTTGGCATGACACAGGACTGATGGTAGCGCTTACCTTGTCTTCTCCGGACAAGCTTTTTTCCAGATGCCCCAAACAATCGGAAAGGGGATTCATCAGAGAAAATGACTTTACCCCAGTCCTCAGCAGTCCAATCCCTGTACCTTTTTTTCCTGGAGAGAAGTGGCTTCTTTGCTGCCCTTCTTGACACCAGGCCATCCTCCAAAAGTCTTCGCCTCACTGTGCGTGCAGATGCACTCACACCTGCCTGCTGCCATTCCTGAGCAAGCTCTGTACTGGTGGTGCCCCGATCCCACAGCTGAATCAACGTTAGGAAACGGTCCTGGCGCTTGCTGGACTTTCTTGGGCGCCCTGAAGCCTTCTTCACAACAACTGAACCGCTCTCATTGAAGTTCTTGATGATCCGACAAATGGTTGATTTAGGTGCAATCTTACTGGCAGCAATATCCTTGCCTGTGAAGCCCTTTTTGTGCAACGCAATGATGACGGCATGTGTTTCCTTGCAGGTAACCAAGGAAGAACAATGATTCCAAGCACCACCCTCCTTTTGAAGCTTCCAGTCTGTTATTAGAACTCAATCTGCATGACAGATTGATCTCCAGCCTTGTCAACACTCACACCTGTGTTAACGAGAGAATCACTGACATGTCAGCTGGTCCTTTTGTGGCAGGGCTGAAATGCAGTGGAATTTTTTGGGGGGGGAATTCAGTTCATTTGCATCTGATCACTCTTCATAACATTCTGGAGTATATGCAAATTTCCATCATACAAACTGAGGCAGCAGACTTTGTGAAAATTAATATTTGTGTCATTCTTAACTTCTGGCCACGACTTTACAGTTACAAAAATAAACAGTACACAACACAAGTGCATAGAACTGAAGTAGAATAGAGCCATTTCAACAAATTACTAAAGAGTGAGGAAGTTTTATTTTTTTATTACGTCATAAAATATACACAAATACTGTTGTAAATAAAGTTAAAGTGTGTTAAAGAACTGTACAAGATATCAGTACGCAATACATAAAGTGTATACTCCCCATAACCTGACCAGCGCTATCCCTCCCCGTAGTTGCATTGCCACTGGGTCACACTGGCTTGCCAAAGGGACACGTCGCAAACACAGGTCATTACCAGAAACTGACATCACTGTGACTGCATCCGAGTCCCAGTTATCAATGACATCAAGGGTGCTGGTAAATGACATCCAGGGACCAATTATTCTGCAATAGAAAGCACCGATGACGTCAACCCACTGTCAGCATCTCCTTTTTCAAGAGTGCTTTTTTTGTAAAACAAAAAAAAAAGTAGACAGCCGTATATCAGGTCCTTGGTGGAGAACATGGACAGCCTCCAGGAAAGGCTTTGAGTGGAGTGATGGGGAGAGTAGTGACAAATTCTCAACAGGCTATGAACAAACTGCTGGTAATAAAATAGGAAAAATAAGTGCAATACTTCAAGAGTTTCCTCGTACACAAGAGAAACAAAATGGAGTTTCGGAAAAAGAACAGTGAGATGGACAATCTCAAATAATGAGGCATGAGAAATGTATAGCCTGCAGTTTGTCCCCAGCAGCCCTGTGATCTTAACAGGGGACCTATGGAATTCTGAAAGTCCATGCACCAGACCTACACTTCTGACGACACACACACGACCCAGTTGACGATGTAAAAGTTTCTAAAATCCCTCCCAATTTAGTACTTAATAATTTTTTTTATTCTGATCCCCAGCCACAATTTATGCATTTAGTATGTATATTTCGACATTACACCTTAAAAACAACCAACCACATTTTGGCTTTACACAGAAATAAAAAATATTTACAGTGAAGTAAAAATAAAATAAAAAAATCCATTGCACTTGATGCGCCACCCCCCTTCAATCAAGTACAGAGCTCGTCCATTCCTATCAGACATACAAAAAGAAAAGCATAAAAATAAAATGTAAAAGTTGACGTTAAGAACAATCATGAAAACCATAGCCACCATCATTTGCCAACTTGTTCATCGCAGTCTCTGGTCAAATACATTAAGAAAGCTTGTGACTCTCCCATGTCTTAAGAGTGTTGCACAGTCTTAAAATAAGCATGGTTGCTTTGACCTTACCAACCTACCAAATATTATGACCAAAGAACACAAATCAAAAGGAGACCAAAGTGTGCAAAAAGGGAGGATAAAAA
Source organism: Salvelinus namaycush (assembly GCF_016432855.1). Lineage (NCBI taxonomy): Eukaryota > Metazoa > Chordata > Actinopteri > Salmoniformes > Salmonidae > Salvelinus > Salvelinus namaycush. The sequence goes on along the minus strand of NC_052309.1, from coordinate 73,770,331 downwards.
AACAAGTGTGAATAAATGAAAGCAGGAGAAGGGTAGAAAACGCATGTTCACCTCAATCATTGTGTGAGGTGTTGGCTTTTGGGCAACATCAGTTCCAAAGTGGGCTGAAGTGGCCTAAATGCTAGGCTAAAGTGGAGAATTAGCAATTCAGTAAGAGATAAAGTAGGAAAAGAACCCAACATCATTTCAGCTAATATTCACTTGCTCTTCCTTTCTTCTCATGGCTTCATCTACCACCTACCCATCTCTCCATCCTTCTCACCATTCCTTCTCTTTAGCTGTACCTTTCCGAGTTAAAACATCAAATAAGAAATTAAAACTGCCCAAGCCTCAAAAGGACCCCCACCAAATGAATATGATCTATTCACAAAATATGCACAGTAAATCATACCAATGAGTACAGCCCCTTACTATTCTATAAATGAACTGGTTAAAACATACATGGGTACATTTGTGTGTGTGGTCTTTGAAGGTGTAAACAGAAATGGCTAAATCCACACAAGCCCAAATTTCGAGTTGACCTTTTCTTGGTTTGGAACGCGTTTGTGCCCGCAACTATATTTGGCAAAGGAGCACCCGCTTGTCTTTTTCAACCCCCAAAATCAGTCTTCTACCTCTGCCAGCCACCCAAAGAATAGTGGGGGAGGGACAAAGGTGTCTGGCAGGGGGTGCATGATCCAAGCTACCATGGGGTAAATAGGTCAGTGGAGAGGAGGGTGTTATTCACTATCTTATCCTCGTACTATTATAGGCCAGGTTTATCCCATCAACGTTAGGGTGGAGGGTAGAAATTCCTGCAGTCCTTGACCAACTGTCATCGGTTTATGATTCTCTGTCCTTTCCTCCAAGATCCACTTATTTGTCCAATTGGCAAAAATTCACAACAGAAACAAAACTGGGACAAAGGATCTCTTGAAGCCCTGCAAGGGAAGATTGCGTATTTTAGTCGGATGTGTAGATAGTGTTTTCTTGTTATTTATCACCTGTCTGACAAACTAGGTACATTTCCTTAAGTCCTGCGCGTGTCAACTTAGGGAAAGAGACATCCTCACCTGTCAGTATCCAGTGCATGTGGAGTTGAATATTTCACTTCCCCAGGTGATCAAATGGCATGCTGACCTGCAGAGAGAGAAAAGGAGGGGAGAGAACAAATGACTCTGAAAATTGGAGTGCAAATAAGAGGGCGATCAAGTGAGTGCCGCAACTGTGGCACAATATAAAAGTAATAATCAACCCACTGCATGCTACATAATATAGAAGCTAAACACTAATAGGAAGTCCTCTGACTCTTTGACAAGAAATGTCATCTTTTTCTGGAAGGGTGGACATTTTTCCAGTTGATATTCCCCCTCAAAAAGTTGGTCGTAGGAGTTGGGCTCAGGTGCATGGCACCTGGGTTTTAGGGTTTGTGATGACGCATGTTTGGGTAGCTTTAGCGTACCTGCGATGTGGAAATTCGGGATTGGTCAAGACGGGCTGTGAGGTCAGAGGATGACACATTTGCGGGGGCTCCTCGGTGGAGCCGCATGCTCACCTTCCGCTCACGCTCAGCGCGAGAGATAGCCCGCGGCGACGTGTTCCCTGAAAGAGGAAGAATACAAGGGAGACAGTTCTATTTCTATTTAAAAATAGAACTGTTGACTGCAAACCGTCATTTCTGTCAATGCGTTTACAAAATGATTTATCTATATCAAAAGCTATTTCATTGTCCCCCACAATGAAATCGGGCAGTGGTCTGCGGCTCGGTCTCCGTTCGTAAATTAGTCACACGCAATCTGACAGCACTGGGACGATTGATGAAACTTGGATGAATGATGCGTCTTGCCATAGAGATCCGGCATTTACAAAATTACACTGATTGGCAGAAGGGAGCTATAGTAATTAACTGAAATGTGTAAGTCACACACTCGCTCTATTTGCCCTTTTTGGATAATTTCCTAAATGTTCCTATTCCATTCAACTATAGCTCTAGTTAAAAAGAGCACAGGTGTGTGCTCACCAGACTGCTGCACCCGTGAGGCGGGGCTAGAGATGGCCTGCTCTGGTCCATTCCTAACTCTGTTGGCGACTGGTGGGTTTGGCCCTGGCGGGAGACCCCGTGCAGCGGATCCCCGAGGGCCTCCTACGATACGCTCGTCCCTTTCGTCAGCTCCCCTCCTCTCACCGTCTTCTGCTGTCCTACTGGCACCCTGATAAGAGACCACACAGGTTACAGCAAACCCATACCTCTACATAGAAAACTACATCCAAATCATTCTGATTATGTGGACACTATGGATAGTGTATACCACTGCTTTACAACCCTGTTTTTGGAGAGCTATCCTCCTGTAGGTTTTCGCTCCAACCCGTTGTAACTAACCTGATTCATCTTATCAACCAGCTAATTATTAGAATCAGGTGTGCAAGATTAGGGTTGGAGTGAAAACCTACAGGACAGTAGCTCTCCAGGAACAGGGTTGGAGAGACCTGGTGTACAGACAGAATGTAGCACTTAGTTCCTTGTAAAGAATAAGAGCTTTGGTGTGGCAAACTCACAAATTTGAGCATGTTCCAGTCGAATACGTAGTCATAGGAGAAGCCTTGTCTGTGGAACAGATTCCTGAAGAGCTGACGAAGGTATGAGTAGTCTGGCTTGTCGTCAAAGCGCAGCGAGCGGCAAAAATTCAGGTAGGTGGAGAACTCGGCTGCAGACAAGCAATGCCAATAAAAGGGAAGGGTGAGCAAAAACCCAGGATTGAGAGACTGTGGTATATGCAAACGTTTGTTACAACACTATAGAGAAGGAAAATAGTTGTCCACACATTGATACAAATGTCACAGCCCAGACAGATACTAGTAGTCACTTACAGGGGTATCCTTTGCAGAGCACCTCAATGGGGGTGGACATTTTTTTCTCGCTGATGCGTTCGTACTTCTGTCTCTTTGTGGCGGCTTTGAGGCCTTGCCAGGGCAGAGAGCCCAGGTTGAAGTACATGAGGACATATCCCAGAGACTCCAGGTCATCACGCCGAGACTGCTCTGAAGAACGGGAGACAGCTTTGAATGATTTGCTATTTAGGACATAGACAGGATCGAGTGGTATCAAAATATATAAGCTAAGGACAAGGGGACAATAGTCACTACATCTCAACTAGAGGTCGACCTATTATGATTTTTTAACGCCGATACCGATTATTGGGGGACCAAAAAAGCCGATACCGATTAAATCGGTCGATTTTTTAAATGCATTTGTAATAATGACAATTACAACAATACTAAATGAACACTTATTTTAACTTAATATAATACATCAATAAAATCAATTTAGCCTCAAATAAATAATGAAACATGTTCAATTTGGTTTAAATAATGCAAAAACAAAGTGTTGGAGAAGAAAGTAAAAGTGCAATATGTGCCATGTAAGAAAGCTAACGTTTTAGTTCCTTGCTCAGAACATGAGAACATATGAAAGCTGGTGGTTCCTTTTAACATGAGTCTTCAATATTCCTAGGTAAGAAGTTTTAAGTTGTAGTTATTATAGGAATTATAGGACTATTTCTCTCTATACGATTTGTATTTCATATACCTTTGACTATTGGATGTTCTTATATGTTCTTTAGTATTGCCAGTGTAACAGTATAGCTTCCATCCCTCTCCTCGCCGCTACCTGGGCTCGAACCAGGAACACATCGACAACAGCCACCCTCGAAGCAGCGTTACCCATGCAGAGCAAGGGGAACAACTACTCCAAGTCTCAGAGCGAGTGACGTTTGAAACGCTATTAGCGCGCACCCAGCTAACTAGCTAGCCATTTCACATCGGTTACACCAGCCTAATCTCGGGAGTTGATAGGCTTGAATTCATAAACAGCAGAGCTACTGGCAAATAGCACAAAAGTGCTGTTTGAATGAATGCTTACGAGCCTGCTGGTGCCACCATTGCTCTATCAAATCATAGACTTAATTATAACATAAAACACAGTAATACGAGCCTTAGGTCATTAATATGGTCGAATCCGGAAACTATCATCTCGAAAACAAAACATTTATTCTTTCAGTGAAATACGGAACCGCTCCGTATTTTATCTAAACGGGTGGCATCCATCAGTCTAAATATTCCTGTTACATTGCACAACCTTCAATGTTATGTCATAATTACATAAAATTCTGGCAAATTAGTTCACAATGAGCCAGGCGACCCAAACTGTTGCATATACCCTGACTCTGCGTGCAAGAGAAGTGACACAATTTCACCTGGTTAATATTGCCTGCTAACCTGGATTTATTTTAGCTAAATATGCAGGTTTAAAAATATATACTTCTATGTATTGATTTTAAGAAAGGCATTGATGTTTATGGTTAGGTACACGTTGGAGCAACGACAGTCCTTTTTCGCGAATGCGCACTGCATCGATTATATGCAATGCAGGACACGCTAGATAAACTAGTAATATCATTAACCATGTGTAGTTATAACTAGTGATTATGATTGATTGATTGTTTTTTTATAAGATAAGTTTAATGCTAGCTAGCAACTTACCCTGGCTTCTTACTGCCTTCGCGTAACAGGCGGGCTCCTTGTGAGGCAGGTGGTTAGAGCGTTGGACTAGTTAACCGTAAGTTTGCAAGATTGAATCCCTGAGCTGACAAGGTATAAATCTGTCGTTCTGCCCCTGAACAAGGCAGTTAACCCACCGTTCCTAGGCCGTCATTGAAAATAAGAATGTGTTCTTAACTTCTCTAGGATAGGGGGCAGCATTTTCACTTTTGGATAAATAGCGTGCCCAATTTCAACTTCCTTCTACTCATCCCCAGAATATAAGATATGCATATTATTAGTAGATTTGGATAGAAAACACTCGGAAGTTTCTAAAACTGTTTGAATCATGTCTGTGAGTATCACAGAACTTATGTAGCAGGCAAAACCCCGAGGACTAACCATTCAGATCTTTTTCTTTTTGAGGTCACCGTCTGTTCAATGAGTTTTCATTGGGATACTAGATTTCTAAATCAACCTGTTTGCAGTTCCTACCGCTTCCACTGGATGTCAGTCTTTGGAAATAGGTTGAGGTTATTCATTTGTGCAATGAAGAAGAATGCCCACCTGGAATCAGTGTAACGTTATGTGTACTGTTTGAGAGTTGCGCAAGACTAGAAAAGTAGCGTTAGTTTGTTGTCATCCTGTATTGAAAACAGATAGACCCGTCTTCAATTTGATTGATTATTAACGTTTACAAATGCCTTAAGTTGTATTACAACATTTTACATTTACATTTTAGTCATTTAGCAGACGCTCTTATCCAGAGCGACTTACAGTAGAGTGCATACATTTTATTACATTTTTACATACTGAGACAAGGATATCCCTACCGGCCAAACCCTCCCTAACCCGGACGACGCTATGCCAATTGTGCTTCGTCCCACGGACCTCCCGGTTGCGGCCGGCTGCGACAGAGCCTGGGCGCGAACCCAGAGACTCTGGTGGCGCAGCTAGCACTGCGATGCAGTGCCCTAGACCACCCTGGCGCAGTGGTCAAAAAGTAGTTTGAAATGTTTGGGCAAAGTTTAGAGGTAATTTTTGAGATATTTTGTAGTGACGTTGCGCAAATTGGAAGCTGTTTTTTTCTGGATCAAACGCGCCAAATAAATTGACATTTTGGACATAATTAATCGAACAAAAGGACCATTTGTGATGTTTATGGGACATATTGGAGTGCCAACAAAAGAAATTCGTCAAAGGCATGATTTATATTTTATTTCTGCGTTTTGTGTTGCGCCTGCAGGGTTGAAATATGCTACACTCTCTTTGTTTACTGTTGTGCTATCATCAGATAATAGCATCTTATGCTTTCGCCGAAAAGCCTTTTTGAAATCTGACATGTTGGCTGGATTCACAACGAGTGTAGCTTTAATTTGGTATCTTATATGTGTGATTTAATGAAAGTTTGATTTTATATCTTTTTATTTTTTTTATTTGGCGCTCTACATTTTCCCTGGCTAACTGACTTGCCAAGTTAAATAAAAGGTGTAAAAATATATATATATATTTTTTAATCTGCAAAATCAGTGTCAAAAATAACTGATTTCCGATTGTTATGAAAACTTGAAATCGGCCCTAATTATTCGGCCATTCCGATTAATCGGTCAACCTCTAATCTCAACACTAGGCATGAGCATTGGAGGGTAAAATGAAATCACATTCATAAAGACATTTAGATATTTCAGCCAAACAGGAGGAGGTGACTTAAAAAGTCCCTTACCGATGCCCAGGTGGGTGTTGATGGATGCGTAGCGTGCAGTGCCCGTCAGGTTCTTGTTCTCCCTGTAGGGGATGTGCTGGTGTGTGCGGGCGTCTCTGTACTTCTTGGCCAAGCCAAAGTCGATGATGTACACCAGGTTGCCCTTCTTCCCCAGCCCCATGAGGAAGTTGTCAGGCTTGACGTCGCGATGGATGAAGTTCTTGGAGTGGATGTACTCGATGCGACTGATCTGGAGAGGACAGAGGGGGATTCAGAAGAAAAGGAGAAGCGAGACAACAGAAAGCTCTGCTGGCATGGTCTGTAAAAGCCTTGAAACCTTACTGTAAGCTAACAGTAATTTAAACCCTCCAACAGCCAATGCCTTCAGGGGCACATCGGTAAAAACAGAAACAATAAGTAAAAGAACAAATCTGAGCAAAAGGAAGAACAATGAGGACAGGAAGTGGAGAGAGGACAGCCAAATACCATAGAAGAGTAATACGACTACACAGCCAAGTTAAGAGAAAAGGGTGACACAGCAGCACAAGCAAAGTTAGGACAGCAGACAGAGTTAGTGTTAAAGGGTATAGAGGACAAACAGTACAATGAATGTTGAGGGGAAAAGATGACACCATAAGAGTTCTGTACCATCTGGTCTGCCAGCAGTAGCACCGTTTTGAGGCTGAACTTGCGGGAACAGAAGTTGAAGAGGTCTTCCAGACTGGGGCCCAGGAGCTCCATCACCATGACGTTGTAGTCTCCCTCTGCCCCGCACCACTTTATCGAGGGAATCCCCACTGTCAGGCAGGCACAAAGAAGTAGCTTTTAGTGTACATCTAACCATAGTTACTTGCGCATACATCCTTTACGGCTAATGTCATTACAACAACAACTTCAGCAAAAGAGTGTTTCAGTGCTCAACACATTATTTTGGTGAACATGATACTTCTGAAATGAAATAAATGCAATAACTGGGTACATTTGATCATTTATGATAGTCACTACTTACAGATCCCAATACACTCAGACGTGTCAATATGGCATTTACTAATGTTCCTTCTCAGTTACCCCCCCCCCCCCATTCTCCTCACCTCCTCCCTGCATCATCTTATAGAACTTGCTCTCGATGTGCAGCTGTGGGTGTTTGGTCTTCACACATTCCAACTTAATGGCCACCTCCTCGCCCGTGGCAATGTTGGCACCTGAGGAAGCGCACGCACACACACACACCAGGGCTAGACTCAGGAGCAACTTGTGAACCATGAACATGGAAAGAAACTCCGGTTGAACACCCAGGGAATGGAAAGAAAGTGTAAGGCTAAGAGGAGGATAAAAGCCAATATGGGGACTAGGCCAGTAGACAGAGGCAAATGGAGAAAAGGACAAGGAAGAAGAGAAATGCTAACAGAGGGAGATGGAGCACTTCCACTTACCAAGGTAAATGTCTCCAAAGGACCCACTCCCTATTTTCCGTCCCAGTCGGTACTTGTTCCCCACTCTCAGATCCATGGTGTTGAAAGTTCACTATGGACACAAAACAGACGAGAAGAGGCCAAGATGTTACGAGGCAACCATGACCGTACAGTCTAATATTTTACACTTGGCATAGGCTAATTTGCAAATGAAAAGAAACAGAAATGATACAAATCCAACTTAATTCACTAGACCTCGAATCGAAGGCAAACTTTGACTAATGGAACATTTCTTCCTGAACCAGCGGTAGGCCATCTTACAATGGTCACTTTACACATTCCAAACAGGATGACCATTAACTGCAAACAACTAAATGAATTGAGTGAGTGTGTAGCTTGAGCGGGTTGATTAGCAGACAGCTGTCTGGATTCCAGCGATAGGCCACACAATTACATTTGTAGGGCTGCTGAGGAGAGGTGGTACAGAGAAAGTGGGAAATACAGAGGGAAATATGGAAGATAAGGCCCGAAAGAGAGACAAGAGAAAGAGCAACAACATATCTGCTTGGAAGGGCATGGGAGAGCTCTCCAGAGTCAGCTGGGGCCGAGATAGTAGAAATTGGCAGACACGAGGGAGGGAAGGAAGTGAGTCTTCTGAGCCAAACTGCACATGACACTGGAGCAGGATCATCATTTATTTAGCACCCTCAACCACGCCATATTCTGCAGCCACTGCAAAGGCGCTGCTGCGTGGGCTGTATGTGTGTCAAAGCCCAGAAAGGAATCTGTGCAATGAACTTTAGAGCAAGACCTGGAGAAGGATATGAGGCATACTTTATAGAGCGCCACACCAATTTAGGTGGCCTAAGAAAAGCTTTTTCTATCTCTCAGTTGACAATGTAGTACATACAGATGGGAAGCATTCTGTCAGTTCTCATTACTAAACTACTATAGAGCTTTTCATTGTATGTGTATGACCGTGTCATGTTTTTCCTATGATTAGGCCTAGGCCATCCTACAACACTGACCACATTATACCTCACCATGATTACAGGTCTACTTCCTCTCAACATAATACTTTGGAAATGCAAGTAGCTCATGACAGAGCAGAACGAGGAAGAACAAGAAGAAGCATTCTCGGTCAAACTCAGAGTTGTGTGGCAATGGGCATACCAATTCGGGAATGGAAAAAGTCATCAATTGTGCAGGACTAGTTGTGCATATTTAAACTACGAAGGGGGACCAAATATCTTTCCGGAAATGATTCCAAAAAATTGGCATGAGGTTCTTCCCATTGCCTGTAGTGTTGTCAGAAGAGGCATCAGGTGACAGACAGAAATACATATGTGATGGCAGTAGATGGATTAGGGTTAATAAAGGGTTAGGTTTCATTACAACATGAGGATTTCAACTGTAGAGACCCAGCTCAGGCCTAACATTAATTATTTAGCAGTTGATTAATCCTACTGGGTCATGTGAGAGGTTTTATCAATAGATCACAGTTCAGAGCCAGGCTTTATATTTTGGTAGGAAACGATCAGGAAGTGGTAACTACAGTGTAAATCATACACTCCGGCACCATGTATTGCAATATTCAACCATTACCACTATTCCCATGAAACACTACAGAGTATTTACTGACTTGAATCATTTCATCAGTGTGGGCCTGTAACCTACATAGAATTACAATGCGTTCTCTTTAAGAGGAATTCTGTCTTAACAAAAAGCTAGGAGGATTTCACAACCACATGAAAAGGGACACTTTTTCAGAAAAAATACAACTAGACCTACATAATGCCAGTCTATTTCACCTAGTGTTAATGTATTAGCTAGGTACGGCAACGTGAAATGTAACATTTGCATGGACAAAATCCTTTTACGGATTTGAGTATCATCAACCCAACATCTTCTTACGTCATCTTTTAGAAAGCTGTCGCTGCGTTGGTAACAATCAAAAGGGAAGCATCTCAACTAGGTTGAATAGTTGTGACATTTAAGATCACTCAAAAGTCGAACTGGTTACAATAATAATAACATCTACCGTACACTTCAAACAAAAGGTTGCTACTGTGACAATACCAACTGTCCGTATACAGCAGTGGTTGTGCCTAGCTAGTAAGTAGCCCGAGAATACGCTTGCCGCTTCAACCATGTACCAGTCATTCACACCATTTTAAATACCTTCAAGCTTCACAAATAGTTGACAGTGTATACGATCATGTAACATTTTGACTTTATTCTAGCCGCACCCTTACCTACCCTATGTTCTCCAGTGATAGACATCTCTATTCGCCCCCTCCCCCTCTGCGACGCTCTGAATACAAGACTCCGGTTCGGTCGAATCAAGTTCCCTTTCCCCCCTGGTTTCGTCGGTTCCCCAGTACACTACTCACACGATATTAGGTTTATTAGAGAGGTGGTTCAGTGGCGGTGCTGATCCGAAGGTTGTCAGTCAGACTGGGCCCCGGGCAGCGAAGGATGGGAACGGATTCTGGTGGCTCTCATACCCCAATTTTCCTTTAGCATCGGCTATACTCCTTGTTGATAGTGAAGCTTCAATACGAATGGCCGTCTCTATCAGAGTTCTGTCTCCCCCTCTCGTTACTTGCAACGCACCATTGACCAACATCGATGATGTCAGAAGCACCCGGATTGCCTTAAGGAAATAGAACAGCTACAACTGTAGACATTCTTAAATGTTACACATTTGAGGAATAGGCAGCCTCAGAAAATAGATACAACTGAATTAGTGAAAATAATATGCATTTACACAGGCAGCCCAATTCTGATATTTCTCTCACTAATTGGTCTTTTGACCAATCAGATCAGTGCTGAAAAAGTGCTGATATGAAAAGATTAGTGTAAAGAAGATCAGAATTGGGCTGTTTGTGTAAACGCAAGCATAGAGAGTTGGCTTTTGTTCAGTTATTCAGAGAATAGGCCTTTGCAGGAAGATTAGATTCTTATGAACATTGTTATGAAGGATAATAGAGTGAAGACAAGAGCCATCATAACAAATAGCAATGGTTCTGGTTTAGAGATAGTGAAGATTCCATCCAGACATTAGTCCTCATCCACATTACCAAAGGGTTCTCCATAGTCCCGCACCCTGGAGTTTAGACACAAGCAGCAGAAGTGAAAGAACAGCGGAGGTCCCCATAAGGTACCTCAGACCCTGATGGTTTTGCACAGTGATGGGCAACTGGCAGCCCCCCCCCTTTTGTGGAACTCAGTTGGGGTCTAAACTTGATGTTGAAAGTCAGAATAGTAGAACACACGGTGCAATTTCCAAATTTGGTAGTGCATCAAGTTTTTTTCTTGTTACGTCAGTCACTGACAGTCACTCAATTAGCCCAATTAATCAGCTAACATTTTTTAGATTGATAAATTAGTCTAGCCAGCTATCTAAACTTGTAGTAATCATGGTCAAATTACCGACAGGTTTCCCCATTGATTTTGTTATTCACTCTCATATTCAAAACTACAAACATTTCTCTCCACCCTATGGCAAAATCAGTAAAATTGCAGGAACTGTGTTATAAAATTGCTAAATCTTCTCCCCACCCCATGGCAAAATGTTTTGTTGGTAAGGTGGGGTGCCCAACAAAATTCCCCAATTGGCTAGGGCCGGCTCTGACTGCACGTGTGGTTATGGATGTCGGTATTCAGACCCGCAAGCCACTGCAGCCACGAGTTCAGATTTGTGGCCCCCACCCCCATCAAAGTTGCCCATCTCTGGTTTTTCACATACAGGATTTAAATACTCCATACTGTCATACTAATTGCACCGCAAATGATAGATCGCTGGAGATGCGCATGCTTCTTACAGGCTGTGTGGGCTTGTACAGTAAATAGGATTGGTTAAGATGGCATAGCAGATGGACACCCGCTTATTTGAGTGTGTGTGACGTGGAGCGGACACAGGAACCCGTGTGTGAACGGTGTTGGGACACCTGAGGATAAGAGGCCATTCTGTATAGATGGACAATTCTCAATGACCACAAGACAAGCAGAAGCCAATACTTTCATCTTTATTAGTAATCTTGTTCTCTTTGTTTAAATAAATTTCTTTGTAAAATCTCAAAACGAAACACTGAACAGGAGTGTTAAAGCCTGTCTTAATTTAAAACGATACACAACAAAACATATAGACGCACGGTAACTCTTTTCTGTGTCTTGTAAACAACCCCCCACCACTCCACAGTTTGATAAGATTTGGCATGTCCTTTTTCTCAATACATATGCCTTCAGCTCTTAGTATCATTAAAATTGTTATTTTTATTATTGCAGTTCGGAC